>NW_018405055.1:426209-621116 GCF_002113885.1 Mizuhopecten yessoensis
AAAAAAAAAATACACACACACACAATGCAGACTGTTATGTCAATAGGACAAATAAATAGCGGCGTCGTTCATTAAGTCCGATTCAGCACACAATGCAGAAATTGGTCCCATGTGAAATCGATAAATTAAAATCAACGAAAAAGTTTAAGGCACAAACATTTGTCAGTATTTATGGACCTTACCTGTAACGCAAAAAGTCTTATCTCTTCAACGAAAAGTTCTTATTGGCCTAGGAATCTATGCGAGTACAATATTTCACAATAACATCGCTGCAATCTCCATTTTATGACATCTACATCCCAATAATTATCACGTGACTTTGTTATTATGAAACCGAAAGCGATTTGATAGGAATACTCTGATTGGTTAATTTATATTAAGGTGGCACAACCACACATTGGTAAATTTATTTTTCTCACAATTTTGTGTTGACGATTTTGTTTTCATAACATTACACATTAAAACATAAAAAATTATGTAACTGTATTTGGTTTATATAATATACTTGAATCTGTTGCTGGGCATAATCACCCATCCATGCTGTTTTAGTGTGATCCACATTCACACTACACTAATATGACGCATTCAATGTAATTGCTAGTTGCAGTTGACATGGGTTTGTACTACGGTACTACTAGACCGCCCTCCCTCTACTCATGTGGACCTGTTCATAATAATATGTATTATTATTTTTATCCAAAAGTTTAAAAGAAACAAATGTCATTAAGAAAAATCATAGAATTAACATGATAGTGTATACGTGAGTTGTAGACAGAATGTATAAATATGCAAATTTATGAAGGATGTATATAGAAACTAATGCATGCTTTTTTCCATATCACACCCAGTCAGGGATGTGTCCACTACACATCCCTGCACCCAGTATCAACCCGATACTGCAATATCAGCCCGAGGGCCGAAAGAGACTGCAATATCAGCCGTCAGGCTCTTCGGCCCTCGGGCTGATATTGCTGTCTCTGGTTGATACTGGGTGTGATATGGAAAAAGGCATGTTTTATTCTGTTTATTAGATATTTACTAATAAAAGCTATTATCTTATGATCTATATTTTGAGGGCTGTTACGGGTTTTGGGGTGTGATACGGCGGTGGCTGATACAAAAAACACACTATTTATCAGTAAGTATATGTAATAAAACAATATATTAACACAACCTCAGTTTCTTGTATAACTTGAGTGAATTTTATTTAGCTCACCTATATTTTTTTCATCCATGTAGGCCTGTGGTGGGTTTTTTTGCATGATATGTTTTTGAGCTCTACCGAGCTATAATGTTTGTATGTTTATAAAAAGATGGTATGCGACGTTAACTAAATATTCTTGTATCTTTATCGTGTATTTAGATATATGAGTAAACAGGTAGGGTATAAAGTGTGTGATTGTGAGTGAGAGGATGAGTCTGACGTGAGCAAGAGTCTGAGTACGGCGTGGAATATACTTCTGGTTAACTGTGTATTCGTATGTGATTTTGGGATTTAATACACTGGTGAAATCTATAAACTGTGTTGTATCTTTACTCTGAAGGAAGTCCAATAAAAAAAAGCTACATATGTATATGCTAACTGTACAGTATTATTGTAACGGATAAATACGTTACTAGATTATTTTGAAATTGGACAGAGTAATTGCTTACTTGACTCCACACAAAATTGTTATCGTTAATCGAACGGAACGTCACAATACATTTTTTTACCGAAAGTTGATCTATAGAAATTACCCCTAAAACGTGTAAACTTACTCTGAACACCTTAGTTAAGGTCCATATATAGATAGCTGTAACAAATACTCAGATCTCTGTGGGTTACATGGTTGGGCAGTGCTAGAATTGTAGAATGTAAGCCGTGCATAAATGACAACTTGGCTTGCCATACGTGAGCGCCGAAATGGCAGCACCGGCTGTATGCTCCCCAGGGAGTTGAGAAAGATATTTGCTGTTGCAAAGGCCCTATAACCTGGCAGCACCGGCTGTATGCTCCCCATGGAGTTGAGAAAGATATTGGCTGTTGCAAAGGCCCTATAACCACGGATAATAGTTTGTGAACCGCTTTGATACGACCTACGAACTTGATTGTGATAAAGCGGTATATAAGAACCTCGAATTATTATTATTAATATCATTATTCATAAAGAATCAAACGAATCACGTAGCACAGCAAGAGTTATCTCCTTTACACCACTAGCGGGTAACGTGCGTAAATCATAGTTAAGATTTTGTCTTTTTTGCGTTTTGCCGAACACTATGAAACTCCACCTGAGTATCGATATGCGTGTTTATATGTGAGACACGGTAGTCCTTAGTGGTAGGACGCCGGGCTCGTGATCCGAAGGGTTGCGGGTTCGAGTCACGTCACGGCACTGTGTTGTATCTTTGAATAAGATACTTTACTCCGCTTGTTCCAGTCTACTCAGCTGTAAATGAGTACGTGGTTGGGCAGTGCTAGAATCGTTTAATGCAAGCTATGAGCGCCTAAATGGCAGCATCGACTGTATGCTCCCGGTGAGTTGAGAAATATATTGGCTGGTGGCAAAGGTCCTATAACCATGGATAATAATTTGTGAACCGCTTTGAGACGACCTTAAACTAGGTTGTGATAAAGCGGTATATAAGAACCTCGAATTATTTTTGTGCACATTGTATTTCTAAGCTCCCAGTCGCACATCAAATATGACCGCCGCAGCATATCATTGGCTGACACATATTGCCCCGAGGCTATGGCTTTCTTCTTTTTTGTAGATTGTGATGTAAATGCGCTAAAAGAGTTGTTTACCTGACACTCTTTAACATCTTGTAACACCCTACCAACAATTTTTTGTTATAATGAGGCCATTTTAGATTTCCCCCTCCTTTACCTTCCCATATCTCGGAACGGTCCCCTTGCTGACCTTTATTTAATCTCATATGTATCATGATGGCATAAGCCAAAAGTATTTCTGCAAAATATAAAATATATCAGCGATGGCAACCAGAATACCCAAATTGGCAATGTCCCCCTTGTTTGCCATTCAGGAGCATACCCTTTTAGATCTGAGATAGAAGACCTGCAACACATGTTCCCGGCACACCAATTCCATACCAAATGTGTCATGACGAGGAGTTCATCTCTCCACTAGAGTGTAAACGTGGTATGAGTGGGGTTGCAATGTTGTAGAGGAACGATGTTAACGTAAAGTACAATTAATTGTCCATCAAACCAAGATAAGACAGCCAACCTGACATAGATATATATAGCCCTTGTGCTATGCACATCAGTAATGTTATAGTATATATACTGGACATTGGAGTATCCGTGAACAGTGCAAAAACCAAATCAAGAAGTAGAAGCACAAGCATTTCGAGCCCAAACAACCTTAAAATTCTGGAGCTGCAAGTCTGACTGACACCCCAACGAACGCTTAAAACATCTCTTTATTTTCGTATGAGGCTCCACAAATTTTAAATTCCAATTCGAATGTCTGTACAAATGGAATTTTGAGGATGCACAGACGAGGTCTTCGATAGACCCAACGCCAACATATAATAGCAGATATGATAAACAGTGTAGTGAATTTAATAAATTTCTAGTCAATAACCCCCAAGAATACTTCGTGCGGAGAACGCTCTGGGATTAACAGCGAAGCACTTTAAACATGTAGGACCACTCATGATTTACATGATTAAAAATGTCACCAACGGCATAATGTATGCCAATCGTGCCCCAGACCTCCTCAAGACCAGCATTCTGATGCCAGCCTCCAAAAAGACAAGAGTCACACTATACCTGGCAAGTACAGAGTGAACCTTTTCATTACCCTTTTAAGTAATATCGTCGAAACAGTACTACATGAAGAAATAACATGTATCACCGACCTTCAAAACTAACTTCAACTAGCCTTCACCGAAAAGACCTCTCAAAATCAGGTAGCCCATAACGTCTAACATATGGATAACAGATGACTGTCGCCCGACCCAGATGACGTAATGTTCTGGAGACTTTCACTAAAATCTCCTTGAAATCTATTGTAATCGGTTACTTAGACAGCTGAAGTGTCTCCCGGATCACTGTCCTGATATTCCAGGATAATGCCTTTGGTCTGAGTAAACGACTGTCGACAACCAGTAACGCGTATTTGGAATCTTTGGCACTTGGCGCCGATTATGTTAGTAATTTTACACTAAAATTATTATCTGAAATATCAAAAACGATTCGGCTTCTTTTAATGTCTGGATTTCATTTTTTCCAGGGGAGGGGGGCAAAATGGTTTGATGTTTGCAAGCACATCCTTTACAGTCCAGCTACGCGCTTGCAGTTGATTTATCATCATCCGTGAACTACTGACAGAGTACATACAACTAACTATCCCTATTTGATCTGATAGAAGGCCCACAGTGCCCAATAAATTGTGAAAATATTTTAAAGGAAGCTAATTATTAGTATTGACACACAAAATGAGATGGCGAGAAAGCTATCAGACCTGCACTAAGGTTTTTTCACCTGCAGCAAAACCACCAAGACAGTCTAACCAGCTATGGCCGATGGTCACCACGAAAAAGGACATGTACAATAACCGGTTGTTAAGGTTTGAACTCTGACGGACATATACATGTAAAACTTACAAGCTAATCGGCCGAAATGCAACCAACAACCTGTCTCCCTCATCTGTACAATATGTATAAACAGAGCGGGGGATCAATAGGGAGCATTCCATTGTTCACTGCAACCCTTTGTCCACGACACGTCAAACAAAGCATACATCAGGCAGTACATGTTATTAATAATGAAATAAACTCAAAGCTGGTGAATCCAGCCAAGTGGTTTCCTCTCACATTAGGGCTCCCTATGCACTTCCATCCGGGTCAATATGAGTAATTGATAGAAATATCCATTAACTTGAGCTCAACTTTTGTCAAACTGTATACTAAGCGTGCGGAATGTGTTCAGATGACGTTTTGAGATGTCCGTAAATTGGGTAACAGACGTCGGTTTTCACTGGTGCAGTGCATTGGTAGTAAATCAATACTGGAATCTTATTGTGTACTTACTAAAATGCTTGTATTGTCCGGATATTTGTTTTTATGAAGACTAACAGAACTGTCGACAAGATGTCTAAAACTGCAGTCACTAGACTTTGTGGTGTTGCATTATTAAAACGTGAACAGTGAAGCTGGTGATTATATTCTTATCCATCTCGTTCAAGCTAGAAAAAAATGTCATATAAATGTTTGTGGACCCCGGGAATCATGCATCGCGGCTCCAAGGAATTGAAACAATACCAAGAATAGGACTTTGGAAACCCCATATTTGGATGCAATTTCTGAAAAAAGATTGATAAAAATAACAGACTTTAATTACATAATTGTTTACGCATCTGTTTCTGTCTCCTTAACTTAATGCATTTCAAAATCAATATTGTGAAACACTGCCATAATACATTATAAGTTTTTTTAAGTACGACATACAAAATGAGTGTTAACCGTAAATAAATACTGTATGGCATGTGACAGATATTTGGTTTTGGTCTTTTATATTTTTATGATTTAATTAATATTCAGTTAATCATAATTTATCATATCAAGAAGCATGTGCACTTGGTTAATTGTCTGTCCTAGTACAATAATGGGGGGTTTTCTTCAGAAAATTGAGACATTTGCTCTCTGTATATTGTATTGTTTGAATATCACAGTTTGTATGCTTAATTTATTATTTCTATGAGACTAATTTAATACGAGGTCTAGAGTATCGAACTGTCTCGATTGTCAATGCCTAACTATAGTATCTCGTGAGCTTTAGTAAGCTGGGTGTCAACCATATATTGTTTGTACATTTTGATATCAGACGTGCATGTATACACGTGTTTTATGCAAAATTGACATGTGGCACTATTAATAGAATAAATTGTATAACTATAATCCCGCTGCGAAAAAAGGGGATACAGAAGTGTGAATTAAGCCTTACTTCGAACTCAAAATCGAACAAAGAACAGATTCACATGGAAATGATTAAAAAAAGTACAAGGTAAATAACACCAGATGAGCTGAAAGGGTTCCGATTTTAATTCCATTTGGTGGTATCCCGTGTCGTTGAAAAGGTTAAATCTACATCCATCTAAATCTAGATGGTTAAGTTATTAATTAACGTTATGAAGCACGTCGGTATGGTAACAGTTATTAAGTAAGTGACGACCATCCATAGAATCAACAATTCTATAAATACTAAAAAACATTCCTTTTTCCATCTGGCAGACTACTCCATAACTTGGTAACGCCAAAACGAGTTAATTAACGAGCTCAATTTACATATAAGGATTACACAGTGTATGCAGACGTTCAGCCCATATCCTCGCTCGTATTGCAATATTTACGCATTTAACTGCCTTCTTTGGAAAGTTATTGTTCTATAATATCACAGGATTCAATTTGTCTGCAATCCCTTGATATTATAGAACAATAACTCATATTTCCAACCTGTTATCACATTTCAGAGTCAAATTTCGCGCTGTCTGTCAATGGGGGCTTGTTTCTGTGACGTCACGAGTACACGCGACCGTTCCCGGCAAAAAATACAGTTCTTGGAAATCAACACAAAATCATTAATTTAATGTCAACAATTTAATCAATATCTTCCACCGTGAGGATATTCACCTTTTATACAACATAACTACATAAATAGTTACATTGATCATCGGTCAAAACGACGTCATTTAGTCACGACGTCACGAACATGTTCTTCATATCACTACACCAATGGGAATTGTGTGAGAATTCTGATCTGATATCTTCGTATTTTGTTTGGTAAAGTTATATAGTGGCAATACAGAGCAAATGGAAATATTCGGCATTAATCTGCCAGTAGAATGTAAATAATTATCTATTTATTGTTGCAAACTTACCAAACTGTTTGCAGTGCCTGGGAATGGGTGCGTTATCAGGACGAAATTTTGAGGCTGGTTGTACCCCCGTTTCTATATCCTCATGGAACAGGCGCTATTTATACCAGTTGCGTAAGCAGAACTTTTTGCACCAAAACAATGTTCGGGTGTTTGATTGGCCAGCTAAGTATCCCGACATGTTGTTGATAGAGCACGTTTGCGATTTTCCTAAGCGACGCGTTAGGAAACGTCCAAACCAGCTGTTTAACTTGCAGGATCTGCCCCAGGCGTTGACAGTTGAATGGGACAACAATCCATCTCATCTTATCCGTCGGTTTACAAGTTCAGTGTGACGACACTGCTACGCTTTTATCACCTACCCTGAATTAACACTTAATGAAATAAATTCAGTGGGAAACTTTTTATTAATTTAAGACAAATTACAAACCAACACTTCAGTTCATAAGTTGAATATGATTGCAACGAAAAATGACAAATTTAACTCTGCTGAAAGGTTGAAGCGTGTTTCTTTATTACATTTATTTGCTTGAAATATATCCGAAACATCTACTGTGCTGAGTTCAGTTTTTTCGCAAGATTATTGATGTACATTGAGAAGCTCGTCGGTGGTAAGCTACAAGTTTTCTTCACCTGAAAGTGACGTCAAACGAAAGAAAATATTCATTATATTCTATTTTAACATGTTTGTACCGCAACACATTTGTGTTTTTTTCCATTTCAATACAGCAACCAAAGGACTATTGTCAAGCTGATCTCCTGTCGCTAAGCACAGAGTCAAGAGTATATACGTGTTCTTCACCGCAGCGATTGGTCCGAAACCATTTGTTTTGTGTTTACCTCATACGTATAATTTTCACACGGGTCAGATATCAACGACTTCTTAAAATATTATGGAGAACAAAACAGATATCAACATCACACACCATCCTCTACGCACACCATCCTCATCACAAACAGTTTTCAAATTCATTTTTGAACACAAAGATTACTTACAACATTTAAAAATACTTATATGTTTATATTGTATATATAATTATATTTACGTACGGGTATACAAAATGTTACACAGGTTCAACACAAACAAAGATAACTTAAAATATATACTTATATACATATTTATTCATAGGTAAACAATTCTATAAACATACATATATATTTCTGTTTGTATTGCTGTTCCGGCAGTTTGTGAAACAGTTTGTTTTAAATGTATTTTGAACTGAAAGAGACCACTATGATATCATACTGCCTTTGTTGTTTTTAACGTAAATATAAGGGTTAAATTTATCTTTATATCATTGTTCGATGGCAGGCAACACAGTTCCGTGCAATGGTGTAGTTGCATACCTTATAAATGTTAAAAAGATGCAATTCAGTCCTTAAATAATATACATCGTTTGCCGTATAAAGAATATTACTTGAATAATTAAGCGTGTATCACGTTCATTAACGCGCATACAACCACAATTGACATGGTAAGTATATAGATTAGATGTTTGCACATATACAGTATATATACAGGCTAATGGAATGTATATCTGTAGGTCAGGACTCAACATGTCATTTTTCAATACAAAACTTATATTACCTGAATTTTAGAATATCAGCAAATCGATTGATATTCCAATTTTATCGGAAATAAAATAGATGTCTGATATCTTTAAGGTTTGCATATTTCGTTGCTCAACGATCTAAATGTACAAGAAAACCAACAGGCATTGCTATAATTGAAGTAAAAAAAATAGAGCTACATTTATCTAGTTTTGTCCTTTTTTGTTAATTATACTATCCAAATACATTCTTTGTGAACATTGAGATTTACAGCTTGGATGCGTCTATTACCTATCTGTTAACTCAAATCATCCCGTATCCAATGCTTATTTTTATAAATGAAACGGAGGAGGAATGTTGCAGTTATCACGGAATGACAGTAAAATAACACTGTAAGGGAACTCACTGCTAAAAACAAATAAGCTGTCCGATTCTCTTGTACTCGATAAAAATATAATTGATCCATTGGATATTGATCAAACCGATAGCATTCATATCTATCCAGCTCGATAAAGCTAGTCAATGTAAATCAAAACCGAATAACTACGATGACAAACTTCATGATCTTTGTAATCCTCAATACAGTAAATGGTAAAATTGAGAGTGACAAGGGTATTGGATCGTAGATTACCTGACTATGTAAGCTGAAGTGTTTCAACTTTGAGCTAAATCGATTTTTAACCATAAATATTGGATGTCCATGACCGAATCGATGTAACGCTTCATGGATCAAAACATACCGTCGTATCACGTGGTTACAAAAAACAAGTCCCAGATGAAACGTAACACGTTAATTAAGTGACTAGCAGAACAAACTAAGAATTATATTAACGGTTTAGTAAATGATTATGAAGGGATATCATAAAAAATTCGTAGGAAATAGGCGGAAAATGAAATCTTTAAAAAGTTATAAGAACGCCATGTCACATTTAGGAAATATTGACCAATACAGCCAAAACAGTTTTTGGACACACAAATCAAATTACAATGTCTTAATAAAGTGGTGATAAACCATCGTTCTCATCTAGATGTCACCAGCGTTAGTAAAACTTTGTCAGGTCATGGAAAGTGTGAAAATGCTTAAAATAAAGACAGATTAATATTTTCTAGTACTAGGTATAGGAAAACATTAGATATAATCTTTATAAAATACCAAAGACTAGCAACTGAAAGAAGGTAAACATCGAAATCTGACCCGAAATCGTTTAAGAAAGTGAAAAAAAAGTTCGGGTAAGAGTAATTAACAAAAGGTTGAATTCATAGGAACTTTATTCAAAATTGTCAAATGAATTCAGTTACCATTAGAGAACCCTTGCATTGCAATATTAATTCTAAAGTACCACAAGGGAGATTTAAATGCCTCATTGTTATGCCATTTAAAACAACATACCCGAATGTATATCATCGCAATTGCAACTATTGGTGGATAATTGTCCCCTTTACAAGCAGATCAGAAACATAAAATACCATTACATTTCTCATGAAACCTTGCACCACCAAGAGGCATGAGCAAAGAAATGGCGGGATGCGGCATAGCTAGCATATAAGAATCAACAATATTTGGTCAGCTGGATACCTAAAACATATCGATTCCACACTTGGAAGTTAATATATCGAATGACCTCCCTTGGCAATCACATCTGTAACATCTGTCAGAAAGGCTGTCATCCCTAGAATTCCTCCAAAGGCACTACCCAGTTGAGCGTAAACGTCTTGCATATGACTCACTCGTGCAGTCTATCTATTTTGGAATACGCTTGAACTGTATGAGATCCTTATTTCCACACTGACAATGACTCAATCGAAAAGGTTCAACGACGTGCAACGGGATTCACAGAAACGACTACAAATCCAGAGAAAAGGCAGTGAAAAGATAATGCTTCATCTGCAAATCCTCACAAATCTGGTACATGGAACCAGCTATAAACACAGCTGGATTTCTGATACCCAAGACGAAAAACACGCTTTCTCCCGATAAATGCACGGACTTCTCTACCACTGATGTGCTAGCAATTAAAGCAGTGTAAACAACAACTCAGAGTATTATATTGTACCAAACCATCATAATCAGTCGTTCTTTAGCGAAACCATCATATTCTGTAACCTTTTTGATGGCAATATAGTATGATTCAAAAATGTCAGACCTGCACTTAACTCGTCCTGTGACATAAAGCCAGCTGCGCATTTACTCACACATGGTATTTCTCAGAATGGGACCTGCCTTGTATTCCTACGGATGCAGATAGTTCTTTCACGTAGAGGAGAGGTTTGGACGAGAATGCCAACCAGCTTCTACATTAAGTTGAATGCTACTCCTTCGTGAGAACTACTGGCTGTGCTACCACTTCATAACCTTGGTGACGTATTTCTCTGGTTTCAGCTCGTATTCAAAATGTACAAGACGATGATCATGGCGTGTATTGTAATTGCATCCATATATGGACTACCTATTTACGTAAATTACACATGACTGACCTTGGACTTCCAAACGCCTAGCATTGTGAATATACGACGGGTAAAACATGTATTGCTCCAATGGAAAAGTCTTATAGAACAACTAGAAATATAACCTAAACTGATATGCGATATTAACACGTTACAAAGATTACAAAGAGTTAGTAGCATGCGATGAGTTTTAGACATTTCATCTGCATTGTATTATTGTTCATACTTAATACGTGGTGTTTCCTGAACTCCTTCAATAAGTAAAACCGATCTATTCTTCCCCAGTCTTACCAACTGTATGAAGACTTTTCTTGATGCTTATGAAGACTATACTTATTGTCAAAAATCCCTGGATTTATTTTAATTTAAAATCACGCACTAACATACATCAACACTCGCGGTCTTAAAAGACAACACACATATATTTTTTTGCTATTTTCCTTTTAAAATATCCATGCGACTTCTTCCGAATCTTTCTAGGATGTATCAATAATTTCTTTGAAATAAATGTAGGTATAGTAATCTCCGAATTAATAGATTTGTAGACATGTTTCAGGATAGATAATAAATAATACACACCATCCGATATTTTTTTTATATAAGGCTTTATTCGGTTTTAAAAAGGAAACCATTTTATTGTGTGAGGTACGTTTGACAGATATATGCTGCCGAAAGTGAGCAATCCACATCAATCCAAACGCCCGCAGACGTCACGCCTAAACAGTTGACGTCAGACGCGACCGATGGCTTTCTTAAGGCCCAATGGGAGTTGAGATTGATTTGCTGATCATTCTCTATCCAAGTCCATGTGCCTTCTGCTCCTAGGTCGTTTCCGCCAACCCAAAACACTGAATGAAATAAAATAAAGTAATCTGTTCTCATTTGCTGTTACATTAAAGGCGTTTTGTAATAATTTATATCACAACTAAGTCTGATAGTGATTTTAAAAACAATATCTCACAATAAAGGTTCTTTTAAATATTTTTATCAACCGTAACGTTTCTGTCACTGTCAATTACAATGCTTCAGTAATTATCACATGTGATGCTTCTTTTGCAGTTTACCTCTATTTTTGTCAAAACCCATTTTATTTTTATGACCATAACAATCCGAATGTTGTTACTTTTCATGTAAGTGAAGTCTGTTTCTCCTGACTGATACATCATTATGATTTATATACAATACTGTTGTCTGTACCTTTTGGTGTTATTACTTACTTAAAACATTAATGTTATCTGTACCTGCTGATGTTGTTACGAACTGTAAACATTTATATTGTCTTGTCTCCCGATGTTGTTACGAACCTTAAACATTAATGTTGTCTTACCTCCCGATGTTGTAATGTACTGTATACAGTAATGCTGTCTGTACCTCCCGATGTTTTAATGTGATATACACACTTATGTTGTCTGTACCGGCTGATGTTGTAATGAAATATAAACATTAATGCTGGTTTTCCTCCCGATGTTGTTATGAACCTTAAACATTAATTTTGTCTTTCCTCCCAATGGTGTAATGAACTTTATACATTAATCCTGTCTGTACCTCCCGGTGTTGTTACGAACCTGAAACATTAATGTTGTCCGTACCTCCCGATGTTTTTACGAACCTTAAACATGAATGTTGTCTTACCTAATGATGTTGTAATGTAGTATACACATTTATGTTGTCTTTACCTGCTGATGTTGTGATGTAATATATTCATTAATTCTGTCTTACCTCCCGATGGTGTAATGTAATATACAGATTTATGTTGTCTGTCCCTGCTGATGTTGTAGCGTAATATAAACCTTACTGTTGTCTTACCTCCGATGTTGTAATGTGATATATACATTAATGTTGTCTGACCTCCCGATGGTGTAATGTACTGTATACAGGAATGTTGTCTGTACCTCCCGGTGTTGTTACGAATTTTAAACATTAATATAGTTGTTTGTACCTCCCGATTTTGTAATGTAATATATTCATTAATTCTGTCTTACCTCCCGATTTTGGTACGAACTTTAAGCATTATT
Source organism: Mizuhopecten yessoensis (assembly GCF_002113885.1). NCBI lineage: Eukaryota > Metazoa > Mollusca > Bivalvia > Pectinida > Pectinidae > Mizuhopecten > Mizuhopecten yessoensis. The sequence continues at coordinate 439,105 of NW_018405055.1, forward strand.
GTTGTCTTACCTACCGATGTTGTAAGGTAATATACACATTTATGTTGTATGTACCTCCCGATGTTTTTACGAACCTTAAACATTAATGTATATATCACATTACAACATCAGCAGGGACAGACAACATAAATGTAATATACACATTTGTGTTGTCTTTACCTCCCGATGTTTTAATGTGATATACACATTTATGGTGTCTGTACCTGCTGCTGTTGTAATGTAATAATGTAATATACACATTAATGTTGTCTTGCCTCCCGATGTTGTTACGATCCTTAAACATTAATGTATATATCACATTACAACATGGGGAGGTAAGACAACGTTAATGTTTAAGGTTCATAACAACATCGGGAGACAAGACAATATAAATGTTTACAGTTCGTAATAACATCAGCAGGTACAGCCAACATAAATGTGTATGTTACATTACAACATCGGAGGTAAGACAACAGTAAGGTTTATATTACATTACGACATCAGCAGGTACAGATAACATAAATGTGTATACTACATTACAACATCAGGAGGTACACACTGGCTACATGTATATACTAACAGTAACAACCGCAGGAGGTACACACTGGCTACATGTATATACTAACAGTAACAACCGCAGGAGGTACACACTGGCTACATGTATATACTAACAGTAACAACAGCAGGAGTTACATACTGACTACATGTATATACTAACAGTAACAACCGCAGGAGGTACACACTGGCTACATGTATATACTAACAGTAACAACAGCAGGAGTTACATACTGACTACATGTATATACATAATACCTAACAAAAGCAGGAGGTACAAACGGACTACATTTATATACATAATAACTAACAACAGCAGCAGGTACACACTGACTCCATGTATATACTAACAGTAACAACAGCAGGAGGTACACACTGACTACATTTATATACATAATAACTAACAACAGCAGCAGGTACAGACAATATAAATGTTTACACTTCGTCACAACATCAGCAGGTACAGACACCATAAATGTGTATATTACCTTACAACATCGGTAGGTAAGACAACAATAATGCTTAAAGTTCGTACCAAAATCGGGAGGTAAGACAACATGAATGTTTAGGGTTCGTAACAACATTTGGACGTAAGACAACATTAATGAAAATATTACATGACAACATCAGCAGGTCCAGACAACATAAATGTGTATGTTACATTACAACATCATTAGGTAAGACAACATTCATGTTTAAGGTTCGTAGCAACATCGGGAGACAAGACAATATAAATGTTTACAGTTCGTAACAACATCGGTAGACAAGATAATATAAATGTTTACACTTCGTCACAACATCAGCAGGAACAGACAACATAAATCTGTATATTACATTACAAATACCTAACAACATTAGGAGGTACAAACTGACTACATTTATATACATAATAACTAACAACAGCAGCAGGTACAGACAATATTAATGTATAAAGTTCGTAACAAAATCGGGAGGTAAGACAGAATTAATGAATATATTGCATTACAACATCAGCCGGTACAGACAACATAAATTACCTAACAACATCAGGTGGTATAGACAGCATTAATGTATTTATGACATTACAACATCGGTAGGTAAGACAACAATAATGCTTAAAGTTCGTACCAAAATCGGGAGGTACGGACAATATTAATGTATAAAGTTCATTACAACATCGGGAGGTAGAGACAATATTAATGTTTAATATTCGTAACAACGTCGGGAGGTACAGACAATATAAATGTTTACAGTTCGTAATAACATCAGCAGGTACCGACAACATAAATGTGGATATTACATTACAACTTCAGGCGGTAAGACAACATTAATGAATATATTGCATTACAACATCAGCAGCTACAGACATCATAAATTTGTATATAACATTACAACATCAGGAGGGAAGACAACATTAATGAATACATTACATTACAACATCAGCCGGTACAGACAACATAAGTGTTTAGATTACATTACAACATAAGCAGGTACAGACAATATAAATGTGTATATTACCTTACAACATCGGTAGGTAAGACAACAATAATGCTTAAAGTTCGTACCAACACCAGGTGGTACAGACAGCATTACTGGATAAAGTTCATTACAACATCGGGATGTACAGACAATATTAATGTATAAAGTTCATTACAACATCGGGAACTAAGACAACATTAATTAATATATTACATTACAATATCGGGAGGTACGACAACATTAATGAATATCTTACATTACAACATCGGCAGGTACAGACAACATAAATCTGTATATTACATTACACCATCGGGAGGTAAGACAGCATTAATGAATATATTAGATTACAACATCAGCAGGGACAGACAACATAAATCTGTATATTACATTACTTAAATACTAGTATTTCAGAACTTATACACAGGTAAAACTCTACATTTACTTGTTTTACCTGTGTATAAGTTCTGATATACTAGTATTTAAAACTCTACAGTCACTTGTTTTACCTGTGTATAAGTACTGATGTACTAGTATTTAAAACTCTACAGTCACTTGTTTTACCTGTGTATAAGTTCTGAAATACTAGTATTTAAGTAATGTAATATACACATTTATGTTGTCTGTACCTGCTGATGTTGTAATGTCATATAAACATTAATGTTGTCTTACCTCCAAATGTTGTTACGAACTTTAAACATTAATGCTGGTTTACCTCCCGATGTTGTAATGTACTGTATACAGTAATGCTGTCTGTACCACCTGGTGTTGGTACGAACTTTAAACATTAATATTGTCTGTACCTCCGATGTTTCAATGTACTGTATACATTAATGCTGTCTGTACCTCCCGATTTTGTTACGAACTTTAAGCATTATTGTTGTCTTACCTACCGATGTTGTAATGTAATATACACATTTATGTTGTCTGTACCTGCTGATGTTGTAATGTAATATAAACATTAATGTTGTCTTACCTCCCGATGTTGTAATGTAATATACACATTTATGTTGTCTGTACCTGCTGATGTTGTAATGTAATATTTTCATTAATGTTGTCTTACCTCCTGATGTTGTAATGTAATATACACATTTATGTTGTCTGTACCTGCTGATGTTGTAATGTAATATATTCATTAATGTTGTCTTACCTCCCGATGTTGTAATGTAATATACACATTTATGTTGTCTGTACCTGCTGATGTTGTAATGTAATATATTCATTAATGTTGTCTTACCTCCCGATGTTGTAATGTAATATACACATTTATGTTGTCTGTACCTGCTGATGTTGTAATGTAATATAAACATTAATGTTGTCTTACCTCCCGATGTTGTAATGTGATATACACATTTATGTTGTCTGTACCTGCTGATGTTGTAATGTAATATATTCATTAATGCTGTCTTACCTCCCGATGTTGTAATGTAATATACACATTTATGTTGTCTGTACCTGCTGATGTTGTAATGTAATATATTCATTAATGTTGTCGTACCTCCCGATATTGTAATGTAATATACACATTTATGTTGTCTGTACCTGCTGATGTTGTAATGTAATATACACATTTGTGTTGTCTTTACCTCCCGATGTTGTAATGTAATATACACATTTATGTTGTCTGTATCTGCTGATGTTGTAATGTAATATACACATTAATGTTGTCTTAGTTCCCGATGTTGTAATGTACTGTAAACAGTAATGCTGTCTGTACCACCTGGTGTTGTTACGAATCTTAAACATTAATGTTGTCTAACCTAACGATGTTGTTATGTTTTATATACATTAAAATTATCTGTACCTCCCGATGTTGTAATGTAATCTAAACACTTATGTTGTCTGTACCTGCTGATGTTGTAATGTCATAAATACATTAATGCTGTCTATACCACCTGATGTTGTTAGGTATTATGTATACAAATGTAGTCAGTGTGTACCTGCTGCTGTTGTTAGGTATTATGTATTTAAATGAAGTCAGTTTTTACCTCCTGCTGTTGTTAAGTATTATGTATATACATGTAGTCAGTATGTAACTCCTGCTGTTGTTAGGTATTATGTATATACATGTAGTCAGTGTGTACCTGCTGCTGTTGTTAGTTATTATGTATATAAATGTAGTCCGTTTGTACCTCCTGATTTTGTTAGGTATTATGTATATACATGTAGTCAGTGTGTACCTCCTGATGTTGTTAGGTATTATGTATATAAATGTAGTCAGTGTGTACCTCCTGCTGTTGTTACTGTTAGTATATACATGTAGTCATTGTGTACCTCCTGCTGTTGTTACTGTTAGTATCAAGCTATTGACGTCGGTAGATTCAATCGTCACTAAACTTCCACCAAGCTGTCTGCATTGATCCTACAACAGAGAAACAATTTCCATTTCTGCATTGCCTTTAGCCAATAGAAACTAATCAGTTATTTATTATTTTCAGTCAAAATATGTATATACAGCCAGTCTCAGTATTTTGCTCCTATTTTGATTTGGTGAAATATATGAATGTATTTCAAGTCGTGAAGCCTAGGTTTTCTGAAAGCCGAGGTTTTGCGTATTGAAAATGAAGGAGTCAATCAATTCAATCACCTATAACTCGGAGATTCTACAAGCCTTTTAATATGATTTCAAATAAAACACTTGAACTTTGATATCTGAAGCCTTCACAAGATAAGGATTACTATATCATAATCATATTATTAAAATCATAATTCGATAGATTATACATTCATCTTTAAGCTGATATTGGTTTTTAAACATTCGTTCAGTATTTATTTCCCACAATAACATTATTTCTTTAGGTGGCCAATGTTAACGAACTTCAGTGGATATACATACGACAATAGGCAGTAGAGTCAAAAGATCGAAAGGCCCTGCCTAACCGCTCTAAATTATAGAAATACAGAGACAACAAAATCGTGCCTAAAACATTTATATCATTAAAAATTAAAACCTTTTGGCTAAAACAGAGACTGTCTTTAACTAGTATATTATGTATAGTGTGTCATATCCTAGCTACAAGGTAACAGCAAACTTCAGGGAAATACGAACAGGGGAAACACATGTTAAATACTTGTTGTATTGATAGTCATGTAAATAGTATTTCCCTCGTGTAATTATTTTTGTTTGGAACTTCATACAGCTGTGTTTGACATTGTACTTTCCAAGTAAGTCTGGGGTTTGATTTATTGACTAAAAATGATATTTCTATTTCTTGGATGACATCTTTTTCTTATTTTTAAGCTCATATTGATATATGAAAAATAGGTCACAAATGTTATTTTAATAAATTCTATTCTTTGCCTTGAGAAATAGTGAAAAAAATCTTCAATGATCTAATTAATGATGTCTGGCGTAGTGGTCTTTTTGTTTCTTGTTCAAACACGCACCAAGAACCAAGAAGAACCTAGATGGAAAATTCGAGGAAAAGATGCATCTTCTGCTTTCCAAGAAATAGCGATAACAAACCTTAATTGTCAAATTTCAAAATTTCACTCACAACTAAGAACCAAGAGGAATCTAGATAGGAGTGTCAAGAATAAAGTTCCTCAAGAAACTTATAGTTACAGGTGAGTCTTAAAGGAAGAAAAAAGTTGTATTATGAAATTTAATTCATGTTTGCCTTTCTGTATTTATTACCAAATATAGATGTAATCACATGTACGTGTCTTACAGTCACCATACAGAGCAATAGCAATAACAAATTTTAACTGTCAAATGATGTCATTGTAGAAAACTGTACTATCATAATAATCAATAGATGGCACTGTATCGTACCGTATTATGATAGTGAATATAATTATATAATGATGTACTTTTATTATGCATTGCTTTTTTCAATGTACAGTAATTTATACCAATGCATTCATTGTATTGTACTGGTCTACTTTTATATTCACTTTGTACTATACTGTACTATTATAATGTATTTCATTGCATTTTGTAGAGTATATCTAACGGTTCCACTGACATCATAATTAAGAACGAAATACATTTCAAGCATACTGATCGGTAATTGTATTAATTAGTTTTGTATTCTATGTTCATTGCTATTAATCTGATAAAAAAAAATATGTTTTTTTGGTGAAAATACTGTTTGATATTTCTCATTGGAGTAAAAAAAATAACACTCCGGACATTTTACTGGTAAAATATAATTAACTGTACAACATGACTGTTATAATTTATGACGCTGTAATATACTCTATATTGTAAGTCATCGTATACTACTTTATTGTTATTAAAGATCCATCGTATCGTTCTGTAGTTTTATGACGTATATCATTGTATAATAATCTGATTTCATAATATATAACACTGTATAGCGCAATATATATCATACATGATTTCTACTCTCTGATTTGTCACACAAGGAAGTAAGTTATCAGAATCTGGATTTATCAAATGTAAAGATATGATATTAATAGGTGTGGTATCAGCACGTGCATATATAACTGACATTGAGCACTCACCCGCCCGACGGTCCAATCGCCCGAGGAATGACCTTCGAAAAAGCATCTATTTTGGAAATATTTCCCATCACATGTCACTGTATAAAGAATAAAATAATTTTGTTTTAAGGCATATCTTCAGGTAATTCACTGATTTTATGTAAATGGTCTGATGTGGGGTTTTATCATGTAGAGATATTAAAATACACATCTTATTCACACATTTAGCTAAATGTAAACATTGCTTAAATACAAAATTTATAAAATCAATTCTTGGACGAAACTCATTCTTTTGTATTAAAACAGTAATTAATAAATGTTCTGTGTGCTTCTTCCTCATTCAATATTGTAAAGCTTTCTAGAATCCATTAGTGCGTAACAGTATCGACCAAGTAAATTTACACTGAGAAATTGTACACAGTACTTAACTCTTAACTCACTATTACATGCATTTTCTGCAATTACGAACAGCCTCCCTGTCAATAATAACAATTAACAGTTAAGAAGATGTATTACACGTCAGTAACTAACAATGATATCTACCGCGGCATGAACAATAGCGACAGTGGTGAACCAATCAATTGTTTCTGGGTAGGAAAACCTTAATGAGACAGCGTTCCTGGTAAAACTCTACAATCACTTGTTTTACCTGTGTATAAGTACTGATATACTAGTATTTAAAACTCTACAATCACTTGTTTTACCTGTGTATAAGTTCTGAAATACTAGTATTTAAAACTCTACATTTACTTGTTTTACCTGTGTATAAGTACTGATAAACTAGCATTTAAAACTCTACAATCACTTGTTTTACCTGTTTATAAGTACTGATATACTAGTATTTAAATCTCTACAATCACTTGTTTTACCTGTGTATGAGTTCTGAAATACTAGTATTTAAAACTCTACATTTACTTGTTTAACCTGTGTATAAGTTCTGATATACTGGTATTTAAAACTCTACAATCACTTGTTGTACCTGTGTATAAGTACTGATAAACTATTATTTATAACACTACAATCACTTGTTTTACCTGTGCATAAGTTCTGATATACTAGTATTTAAAACTCTACATTTACTTGTTTAACCTGTGTATAAGTTCTGATATACTAGTATTTAAAACTCTACAATCACTTGTTTTACCTGTGTATAAGTACTGATAAACTAGTATTTATAACACTACAATCACTTGTTTTACCTGTGCATAAGTTCTGATATACTAGTATTTAAAACTCTACATTTACTTGTTTTACCTGTGTATAAGTACTGATAAACTAGTATTTAAAACTCTACAGTCACTTGTTTTACCTGTGTATAAGTACTGATGTACTAGTATTTAAAACTCTACAATCACTTGTTTTACCTGTGTCCACATAGTAGTGAAATCGATCAATCGACCATAAAGTCATCGATGACTAAACTACCGTTAAATTTGATGTTTTGTCCATATACACGTAATGGTCGTCAAAGCTTTTAATTGTGAATCACTATTGGATATCTATATTTTCAAATAAAGTATTGATAGATAGTTAATGGCCTATTCCTTAAGTACTCCATAACAATAATGACGGTGACACAGCGCGCAATATGTGGAATATTCATAGCCATAATTGGAGAATGAGTATGCCAAAGCAAAATTATATACTATAAAATCATAAAATTTCGTTGGACATTAAATTTCGTTTATTTCGTGGATAACAAAAATCCACGAAATTAAATCCCCACGAAAACATAATTTTGAAAACCACGAAATGTTAACCCCACGAAAATAAATGATTCCACAGGGTATCTGAATCCCACGTAGGTCAACAGATGAGCATCTGGATTGTGAAAACTATCGGAACAAACACAAATACTGATTTTCTGTAGTTACATGTAGTAATAATATGCGACCTATTACACGTACATTTTTCTTTCTTTGCATAATGTACTTACAGGTGAAAATCACAACATGGAAAAATAAAGACGATCTAAAACCCAATTTAAACGACTAGGAAAACTAAAACAACTTACTCGCGTTTATACAAACACCAGGCCCACGTGTCGATTCAATGCATCTTTCGTCTACCCCACATGATATTGTGGCGCATGGTCCAAGTTGTGTCTGCAAGAGAAGTTATTTTTCATGTACTCTTCAAAGCATTTACATTACGTGAAACATTTTATACTTGCAACAATGTCAGTAATTGTGATATTATCAATATTGTGACGCACCTAATTCCTAGATCATTAGTAAGGATATACGTAGAAATTGATGAGTATCAGTGAATGTTTTGCTATGCATGGTTCCGAATGTCTATGATGTTTGTCCTTTTTTATTGTTGCTATGGCAAATCAAGTAATTTGTTAGCATTACTCGTCACCACTGAAATATCCATCTTTTACTACTTAAACAATATATCGAATGTCTTTAATCAATCACATAAATGGGAGTAAATACTATTTACCTCATATGGTCAACATAGACATATATTGATCTAGTCAGGTAAATCTACAGATTGGGCTAAGCAAATCTATAACTACATCTAAAGAATAAGAATAAATAACGAAAACAAAAGAAGAAAAAAACAAAAACAATTTCAACCAAATACATTTCTCGTGTGGCATATAGCCAGACCAACTGATTTCAATACGGCAGTTAAACAACAAATCGCTATTGCATGTGATGTTCTATTTATCTGATTTCATGTATTTAAATTCCATGTTTTCTTGTGATCAATAATATTATTTTCGTTGTACTTGTTTAATTATGATTATGTCACTGAATAATGATCATAATGTATTTACTTTCAAGTATTAGTGTACAGACGACCCACAAAATTATGCTAAAAAATGTAATTATATGTGATATTTGTCACTGACAATCTGTCATTCTGTCATGAAAAACCAATGAAAGAGAGAAAAATAGTGACAAACCCAAAAATATAACGGATTTGACCGAAACTTTACCCATTTGGTCAAGTTAACTGCTGTACTTAAGGGAAAACAAATTGTGTCACGTACAAAAAACAGAAGCATCCCGAATATTAAAAAGGTATAGTAATAAAACAAAAATTTCATACATAATAAATCCTGGCTGGGTGTATTTTCTGTTCCCTGCTATAATGTAAGTAGTTATAAGAACATTTTGAAAATAAACCAATTTGAAACGTTAACAATTCACATTGAAGCTAAGTTTTACTTGACAGGTTTTTAAGTATTCGAACCTTGGACCTTTTACCGTCCAGTTAAAGGTCATTAAAGGTCAACTGATAATTAGTCATATATTGTTCTGAACATTAGAACTTACCGACAAATCTATCGGAGAGGGAACTTGGGTCGACTTCCTGACGAGGCCACAGTATAATTGTTCCCTGTTAAATACGATGTCCGCACATTCTGTAGACAGTTTACATTCCTTCAAACATTTGATATATCCTGATGGCTGTATTTCTCTGAAGACGTGTCCATCATTCGGGGCCGCCTCACGATCTTCCCACTTAGCACACAACTCAGATTTTGTCAAACAGACACATGCCATAAACACAGCATAAACACCTATGTCAATTATCATTTTATAACGACATATATCCATGCTTGTCTAAATCAGCACTGGAACATAACATGTACTAGTACCAAACAAAGTTTGAACATTCATACTGAAGCCAAAGCACATGATGACTGCCGCCCTTACACCGTTATAATGATCGGCGTCACAGTGTGACAATGGATCAATATGTAGCAGGCATGTATGCAAGTCAACGATTATTGGTTACTGAATCAAGAACATGTGTTATTAATATGATTGTTCCGTGATTTAATCACATTACAAGAGTAATGTTGTCGAAGGACTCTCAAGGAAAGACATAACAATTTCCAAATGTTACAAAGACGAAAGTAAAGATTATTGACATATTTTTAGAGAAATGTACAAATTTATGTCGTCGGATTTCCTCAGTGTCTCCACACTTTATACTGCTACATTTCCATTACAAGTCCCCTATAAGCATTACCAGAAGAAATTTTGGTGACGTTAAGCTGTTCAAGGAATCTCGTTTACTCTGACAACACAGGCACTTCAATATCGAAAATATAAGGGAAAATATGTATTAAGGTCAATAATAACTAAATATTCAGAAAGTAAATATAAGGATTGAACGACATTTTTTTCCAATGTTCATGCCGATATGAAATTGAAAAAAAAGCCGTTGTCCGTTCTAAAGTTACATTGCCACTGTTTGGGTCGCTATTATTTTCAGATTACAGCAGCCCATATTCCCCCAAATGTTTCAAACCGGGAATAAATGAGGGACAGCAAACCCTCAAACATTGCTGGGACGTCATCTTTCATACTGCTACCAAAAGCCTTTTCAAAGCTCGAGTCTAACAATCTTGCCATTGTCCATGGCATGCATGCTTATGGTTAAAATCTTAATGATCATGAGTATCCTTCATTAAGATTAGTTTTGATAATCATTAAATATCGAAAACCAGTTTAAATGATAGTCATATCTAACCAGTAGTTTTGAAGTGCAAACATGCATTCCCCGAGAAGACCAGGTCTGACTTCTGTGACACGTGTGTGGCATGTATTTCCTACTTCGGCGGCTATAAATGAAATTATTATATGAAATGTATTACTTGGGGTAGCGCGTAAAATGTCAATAGTAGCGCATAAAATATAACGATACAAATAAAAGGTGATAGAGAAATGTCATTTATGATGATGAGATATGGCAAAAACTGTCAACACCTATGTTTCGTGAACAAACTAAACTATTGCGATTTGGTTGTTTATTTCCATTGAGAATTCTGACGTTTTAAATCTGGGACCCGTTGGACCGGTTAAGGACGGCCATAAAGGAAGAGTGACAGAGGATCCGATTTAGGTCTATGAACCGACTCATCGCTTCAATGCGCCGTCGTTGTCAGGCTGTTGCCAACATCAGAGGTTCCTAAATGCGGTATTTATTTTGTGAAACGCTGAATACACACTATAGTGACGTCGTTTCATGGAGACTTTTAAATAAAACCGACGTAAATGTATTGACACAACACATATTGATAACGATTTTGACTGTGTTGATTTACAACATTACAGCATGCCACTGATCTCGTTCTAACAAATCCGTCTGAAACTGCTTATACACTGATTAACCGATCGAGGGGCGAAACGACTTTAATAAATTATTCACCGAGGGTGAGAAATCGTTGGGGGAAACCAAAGGCCGCATTGGCCCCGGTTAATTATATTCTCAACATTTTGAATTATAAGTTTGTAAACCTTCAAATTTAAACAAAGATATGTACGTTTACCCTTACTCGACAAAGTAAAATTATTCATATATAGCTGAATACGCAATTACAAAAGAAGGTCCTTTTCTGGAGAAGATTTTCATACATAGCATTTGTATTATTCATATGGAAGAGATTTATCAGATTTTTTTCTGACAATGGAATCCAGAGGTTCTCTTAGTGATTTTCCACGTGTCTCTGATAAAGATGTTAATACATTGGTGGACGCAAGCTCTCGCTTCCACATAATATATTATTATCATTATAAAGAATGTTTGCTCATATTATATATCTCAAAGATTACTTGCTTGCACTATGTCAATCTAGGTCAAATCTAAGTCATGTCACGTTCCCAAGGAAAACAACTTAGGTCATAGCAACGGAACCACATGGAACATTACTGGGCGTAATAAAAAAATCGATAATATTCGAATCGTATAGGGACGTCAGATGTTCCTTAATAGGACGATGACATCCGCCCGTAGTCTTAATTAACCTGCATATCTAAAACCCTGCTTTTGTCCGTTTGCAGTCGACACCTATCAACAGTTTGTTTACTTTTTAAACTAAACAACAACGTCATAATTACTTATCTGTTGTGATCTTAAAGACATTATGTTTGTGTATTTTATATATGAGAGTGTGTCTTGACTTCATTTTGTTTTAGAAAAAGAAACCATCAAATGCAATATTTAACATAATTTATTCATATGACAAGAAATCATCGATATCAGTATATCTTGTGTACTAATTTACACACAGCCAGTCTTGGAACAGTTTGAAATGTCCTTTGCGCAGTCGTTGTATTCACAGCCATATTTAGGAGCGGGGGTATTACAGGCACGTAGCTGTTCCTGATAGCCCTTACAACTGACCAAACCGACCTCAGTCCTTGCTGCAATAAAAAAAAATAATAGTGAAAAAATGATTATGTATACATTATGTTCTATTTTTTGTCTGTGTAGACAGGTGTTTAGCTTGATTTGTTGTAAGAAAGCCCATTGTGCCTTTATCTTAAAGACCAAGCTTGTGTTGTCGTCCAATTATTTACATCAAGAAATTCGAACTACATTACTAATGAGGGCAGTAACAGCATGGACAGTATTGTTACAATTTACACAACAAATAACAAACAATGTAGGATAAATTCTGAGAATGTGTTAACAAGTCTGCAGATAAGGGGTGCCTATCACCTGTAGCAGGACCTCCCTTGGACCTGATGGAGAATAGCCGATAAGCTATTGACCCCGTAGTGCTGGAAGAGCAGAGTGCTGAAAAGCTGTGGCCAACAACCCGGTTCGAACATGGACTTGGACTGTGACTGACCCGAAGCTCATGGAAAACCATAGCCTGGTCGCTTCGGCTAGAGTTGGAAGTCACATCACATAGGCCTGGAGTTCAACTTAATGTCTTACCCTGGGCCATATAGAGTTGATGTATACAGTCCAGCTAACCCTAGGTTCCGGAGTTGGATTGACCGATTTGGGGTGTATAGCAGCAGACTGGCACCATTAATAATCCATGTTATATGTTATTACATGATGACAGTTTACTGCCATAGGCCCAAAGGAGTATGTGAAGCATTGGTTTGATACCAAAATGAGGATACGAGGACCCCAAAGAAGGAGTGAGGAGAAGGGAATAAAACTCCCCAAACACCACCAAGAAATTGACAACTTTGTATGACATTGACGTTATATCTACAAATCACTGCAAGAGAAAATGGTATGAAATATAGTAAGCAAAGAAGCTACTGCTCTATGACATATAAGGTACTGGAACAAAATATAGCCTATGCATGTTGCTATAATATCAATAATGCACCAGGTATATATCCAAGCCTGAGAAAGCTGTAGTATTGTCATGGTGTAGAAGCACCGCAGTAGTCCAAGCACCTTGTGACAGGTGATATTGGCTGAAGGATCTTTGTTCTCATAAACCGCGTTATTTGGTCAGTTGTTGATGTATATACTGAAAGCATTCCATACAGCTGACAGGGCTTGTGGTAGATATGGTATATCCGGTGTTGACAGGTTTGCTATAGACACAATAGTACCTGTTTAGATATACTCGCCCTAAACAGGTACACACTGAAATCTCACGTGAGAGGTAGCTGACAGGGGATGTGGTAGCTATGGTATATCCGCCCTTGACGAATTTGCTACAGAAACAATAGTACCCGTATAGGGACGTCAGATGTTCCTTAATAGGACGATGGTATCCGCCCGTAGTCTTCATTAACCTGCATATCTAAAACCCTGCTTTTGTCCGTTTGCAGTTTGTTTACTTTTTAAACTAAACAACAACGTCATATTTTTTTATCTGTTGTGATCTCAAAGACATTATGTTTGTATATTTTATACATGTATATGAGAGGGTGTCTTGACTTCATTTTGTTTTAGAAAAAGAAACCATCAAATGCAATATATGATATAATTTATTCATATGACAAGAAATCGTCGATATCAGTATATCTTGTGTATTAATTTACACAAAGCCAGTCTTGGAACAGTTTGAAATGTCCTTTGCGCAGTCGTTGTATTCACAGCCATATTTAGGAGCGGGGGTATTACAGGCACGTAGCTGTTCCTGATAGCCCTTACAACTGACCAAACCGACCTCAGTCCTTGCTGCAATAAAAAAAATAGTGAAAAAAATGATTATGTATACACTATGTTCTATTTTTTGTCTGTGTAGACAGGTGTTTAGCTTGATATGTTGTAAGAAAGCCCATTGTGCCTTTATCTTAAAGACCAAGCTTGTGTTGTCGTCCAATTATTTACATCAAGAAATTCGAACTACATTATTAATGAGGTCAGTAACAGCATGTACAGTATTGTTACAATTTACACAACAAATAACAAACAATGTAGGATAAATTCTGAGAATTTCTTAACAAGTCTGCAGATAAGGGGTGTCTATCACCTGTAGCAGGACCCCCCTTGGACCTGATGGAGAATAGCCGATAAGCTTTTGACCCCGTAGTGCTGGAAGAGCAGAGTGCTGAAAAGCTGTGGCCAACAACCCGGACTCTTGCGGTATCCTACTGCAAAGAGCATAAAAGATGACTAAGTTTGGGTCCTTTGTTGAATAAGGGAGTCTTCATCTATGTGCGTCATTGGGAAAAAAACATGTTCAACTGCCCTCATTTTAACACTTGGGATCTCTATTTGTTTTCTTTTCTGGCTTCGGTTATCGTTCATTTGACGATTTCTCCGTAGATATCTGTATTCTTATTACCCTAGCTGTTTCAATGACGTTAAATCCGTCCCTGTCTGTTTTAGTGAGGGTTAAATTTACATAATCAAAGTTAAATTGATGGTTCATATTATATTATCTTAACTTTATATGATAGTGACACGCTATATGATAAGGTCAATGTTATGGTGAAATATATTTTGCTATCTTAGATGATATGTTTAGGTTAAAGTTGACTACGCTATATTATTTATCACGATAAGGCAAAGGCTTTGGTGGGCTATACTACATGATAAGATGGAATAAATTAGGCCTTGTGAGATGATAAAGACAAGGTTATTGTTGACAAAGTTATGCTAGGAAACATAATAAAGGTCAATATTAGAGTGGAGTAATTGACGTTATGTTACATACTAAGCTCCAGGTTATGGTGGACCAAGTTATGCTATGTTACATAGTGAGGTCCAAGTAAAGCTATGTTCAATAGTGAGGTCCATGTTCTGCTATGTTACATAGTGAGGTCCAAGTTATGCTATGTTACATAGTGAGGTCTAAGTTATGCTTTGTTACATAGTGAGGTCCAGGTTATGTTATGTTTTATAGTGAGGTCCAAGTTAAGCTATGTTCAATAGTGAGGTCCATGTTCTGCTATGTTACATAGTGAGGTCCAAGTTATGCTATGTTACATAGTGAGGTCCAGGTTATGTTATGTTTTATAGTGAGGTCAAAGTTATGCTATGTTACATAATGAGGTCCAAGTTATGCTATGTTACAAAGTGAGGTCCAATTTATTGTATATTACATAGTGAGGTCCAGGTTATGGTGGACCATGTAATGCTATGTTACAAAGTGAGGTCCAGGTTATGCTATGTTACATAGTGAGGTCCAAGTTATTGTATATTACATAGTGAGGTCCAGGTTATGGTGGACCATGTTATGCAATAATACAAAGTGAGGTCCAGGTTATGCTATGTTACATAGTGAGGTCCAAGTTATTGTATATTACATAGTGAGGTCCAGGTTATGGTGGACCATGTTATGATATGTTACAGAGTGAGGTCCAGGTTATGCTATATTACATAGTGAGGTCCAAGTTATGTTACATAGTGAGGTCCAAGTTATGTTACATAGGAGGTCCAATTTATGCTATGTTACATAGTGAGGTCCAAGTTATGCAATGTTACAAAGTGAGGTCCAAATTATGCTTTATTACATAGTGAGGTCCTAGTTATGCTATGTTACATAGTGAGGTCCAAGTGATGCTATGTACCATAGTGGGGTCAATGTTATGCTATGCTACATAGTGAGATCCAAGTTATGCTATGTTACATAGTGAGGTCCAAGTTATGCTATGCTACATAGTGAGGTCCAAGTTATGCTATGTTACATAGTGATGTCCAAGTTATTGTATATTACATAGTGAGGTCCAGGTTATGGTGGACCATGTTATGCTATGTTACATAGTGAGGTCCAGGTTATGCTATGTTACATAGTGAGGTCCAAGTTATTGTATATTACATAGTGAGGTCCAGGATATGGTGGACCATGTTATGCTATGTTACATCGTGAGGTCCAAGTTATGCTATGTTACATAGTGAGGTCCAAGTTATGGTGGACCAATTTATGGTATGTTTACATAGTGAGGTTCAAGTTATGGTATATTACATAGTGAAGCTCAAGTTATTGTTGACTAAGATATGGTCTGATAGCCCCAACATACCCAAATGGTCTCTCTTGGTCATCATCTGCATTAAAATAGTAAAGAAAGAAATTTGAAAATTGCATGTAATTTTAACCCGCCCACGTAACATAATAAAATATTATCCAAATCTTAACGCTGTGAGGAAAATATTACCTTCATATCTTTATCATTATACAATCACATTTGCACCAAAAACAATTTCGTTATAAAGTATTCTCGCAAATATAGTTTAGTAATATTAAGATAAAACAGACTACAACATACGCTAAAAAAGATGTGGACACATATGCGCTTCAAGAAAACATTGTCCATGAAGTGTCGTTTACTAAACAATTCCTCCTTCCAAATGAAAAACAAATGTTGTTAACACATAGCCCAAAATAAAAGCACGCTTTCTGTATCGATCAATGAAACATTCAATGATGCATAATGGCAATGTGTTGATGCCAACATGTAAAACATCACCTACGACATCGCTCCATTTTACAGGCTTTCGTCTCATGTATGGGAACTGCGCAGTCATCTCCCACGTTCCTTGGAATCGGAATGTTTCTTGGAATTGGATTGTCGCATGCCCGGGTCCGAACAGACATACCGCCTGTTGATCAGATACATTATAGCCAGTACCTATTGCTTTCTAACAACATGTCATTCCAAGTACAGTACTTTTTACAAGACAATTTACCGCAAATATTACTGCTACGTTTTAGTTTAAACACATTTTATTACCAAGCAAATGGATTGGGCACAAGTTATTAAATTTATATTAAGCCCTTTCCCAGCAAATTACAAGCATATATTTATAATAGTACAAAATGGTAGACTAAATTAATCTACATATATATCCTTTTTCATTTTTAAATGCTTTATCAATTGAAATTATAAGAGAGAGACACAGAGAGAGGGGGAGGGGAAGAGGGGGGGCTAATATTCTGAAATTATAATACATACATCCTCATCATTATTACTGTATGACAGATGCTATCTGCCTCAAAAGCAACAGATAGTATAAACAAGCATATCGGACTAGGTTTTTTTTGTCTTCATGCAAACGGAACTAGTGTTACTCAATTCGCTGTTCACAACTTTCTGCTGCTCAAATGTTCATCACATCCCTGTAAAACCTTCCTCCTATTCTAGAAGTATATATGTTCTATATATCTTATTCAGTGTACGTCGATTCAGGGTACATTTCAATTTACGGAGGACACTTAATTGTTTAACTACTTTTTTACATATATTATCCATGTGATAGGTCCATTTACAGTTAGCATTGATGAATACTCCCAGATGCTTTTGATTTTCAACAAATTCATTACTTACATTATTAAAGTTAATTTCAATAAGGTGATCAAGTTCAATATTAGAAATAAGTAAAGCCTGTTTTTGCAAGCCACTTGTCTGCCCACAATTGTATATTTACGAAATCATTATTAATGTTTTGTTCTATTACTTGTGGTGATTTATCCGAATATTAAAGAGAGGTGTCATCAGCAAATAGCTTTGATATACTTTCTATATTATCTGTTATGTCATTGATATAAAGTATAAACAGCAACGGGCCAATAGCGAACCCTGAGGTACTCTTGCATTTGTTAACTTAACAGAAGATCTACTAGTTTTAGTTCCAGCCCCGTATGCCACACTCGATCAAATGCCTTCGAAATATCACCAAAAAAAAAATAGACAAGTTGGCTGGGTTTTTTAAGATTGTCGCACATAGTATGAGATATTTCTATAAGCTGGTGTACAGTAGAATGACCTGGTACCTGGTTGAGAACCTGACTGATATTTATATATGAAAGAATGATCTAAAAGGTAGTTATGTAAATATTTAGCGACTAGATTCTATAACAGGTACGTCAATGTAAGTATCGTCTAAAGTAGATAATGAAACATGTAATCGTTTTGTATAATAGTCTTAATGTCGTCATCCATTTCTATATTGCCAGTCGCACTTTTTAACAGCGGTATACTATTAGATGTGTCGGATGATTTTATTAACCTGCAGATTGGTTTCAAAATATTTTGTTACATAGTAATAATTTTCCTCTTATAATTTCTTACAATATTTGTCCCTACAGTCAGTTCTACAGATGTTGCTTGGTGGTCCGAAATGTCGCGGTCTATGTCAATTTCGTTCGATATCGTAAAATGACACCTGTCTGATAGAAGTACAGGGTCAAGTAGTGTGTTGCACGTGCGTCCAATTCTAGTTGGTCTGTCGCTAACGTTTGTCAGATGGTAACAACTAATAATGTCTAGAAGAGTATGGTTATTGTCAACAGTGAGGAGGTCCACATTTATATCCCCTACGACTACAACAAAAGGAGTTTCATTCATGGATTTTTCCAGAGAAAGAAAAAACTTCACCTACCTGAAATTCTAAATCAAATCTACGACCTTTGCACAGGAAGCCAGAAGTGTAAACATAAACACTGCTACGTCTTTTGCTATACGAAAAGAAAACGTGTTTTGTTAATTAATGTGTTTTGTTGTCCGATATTGATTTTATTGATTTCTGTTTTCAAACAAAATGAAACATACAAAACGGGTATGAATTTCTTGCGCGTGGACTATTATTTGTGGCGTTGCACGGTCAAGTAGTTTTCAGTTTGTGTGCCTTAATTAGTGATAATTAAATATGTTTCGAAATTTTGACTAATTTCTATGCAATATGCAATACTTCGCTATGAAGTACTGCCGTTATGATCAATATTAGGCATTATAAACTTGTTAAATGGTTCTTTATCTACATGTGACGTCACAAATATACAAAGCGCCATAGAATAACCGATGATCTAAAGATATTAACCTAATGACCTGGTATCAGTATATCCCCTCTTCCGGATAAAGAAGTACAGCACCATATAAAAAAAATTATAAATCTAAAGATAATTAATTTAAAAAAGTATCATTAGAAAATCAACAAAAGTTTAGAAATACAATGACATTTCTTGGGTACCCTTTGCATCTTGTTCAACTTTCTTCGAGTAAACACCGTATGCCTTGAAAATAGAAGGAAATTATTCGCGATATAATTCGATATATAATTCATAACGTCTGTAGTAATAATTAATGTTTCACATGCCTCCACAATTTCTCGTACATTCTCCCCACTCTGCCCACTCGCCATATTTACCGTCCCTTTGTCGCTTGGTGAAAGGGGGAGTAAGACCGCTCCACAGTCCTAGGAGTAAAACACATTTTTAACGAATTTAACGGTATATTGGTGATTAATCATATCAAAATTGAGCCCATGTTTTATTTTATTTATTCATTTATTTTAAGTTCAACGCAGTAGTACATTTAAAATGTTATTCATATGACCTTAGCTGTTGCGAGGACAATAAGTCGTAAATAACTGTTTAGTATTTAATTTAGTATAAGTACGGTGTTGTGACAATACAATGGATTAATATAATCTTCCCCTACCTTGAGGGTGTGAAAGAGAGATCTCCAACCCGAGGGGTGATGTTTTTTGGTTGTCTAACCCGAGGCTCTGCCGAGGATTAGACAACAACAAAAAAACAATCTGAGGGTTGGAGATTTCTCTGTTACACCCTCAAGGTAGGGGAAGATTATTTTTCACTCATCCTATTATTTCAGTAACAGCTCCACCGACAGTAGTCTGCCATTTTTGTAAACAAAAAAACCCACATGTGGGTATGTATATCGTCATTCGCTTTTGATGACGTCACAATTACCAATGACGCATTTTAATGACGTCACAATTGAACACGTGCTAATCGGCACGAGTCTATCTCTCCCTTGGGGGTGACTAATAGAATCTATCGCTACTGGTTGTGTAGATCTTACACAACCAGTAGCGATTGATTATTTTTCTCCCATATCTAACAGTATTTTAATGTGAAATAAAGGTAAACATGGACCCAAAACACATACAGGCAATTTGTTAATGGATTGTTGACGTGACGTCATTGTATTGTTGAAGTGACGTCATGCCATTGTTATGAATAGGAGAATCCCCCCGTCTCAACCCTAGGGCGGAGACAGATAAATCTAGCACCGGCAAAACGGGAGATACATATGTCAGGTGTGGGAGAAAAGCTGATCTTTCCCGGCTAAAACGGGAGACACACCTTTTAAGGGTGGGAGAAATTGGGTTCTATCTATTGTATATTCAAGGTGATAATACTTTGGTATAAACCCTGAAATATAACATGGTAGAGATAGGATATATGACTATTTGGTATGTAATTTTGTATAAGTACGGTGTTGTGACAATGCAATAGATAATATGTATTTATTGTTTATTCAAGGTGATATGTCTCGGGTATAAACTCGGTAATGTGATATGGTAAACATATGTTGTATGATTTCTATGTATACGATTAAGCGTAAGTACGGTGTTGTGACCATGCTATAGAGCATGTGTCGTAACTACGATATATTTAAACTTATGTTACTTTGGTATAACCCTGTAATGTAACATGGTAGAGATAGATGGTATACCGATGGGATATTGAATTCAGTATAGGTAAAGGTGTTGTGTTTAGGTACAGGTAAGAGTGTCGTAACTATGGTTCAGGTAAAGTGCCGCGACTGTCGCATAAGCAAAATAATCTTGCTAGATTATGCAATCTGATGTGATCTGACATGTGGATATTGCCAGTCATTAATAAGCCTTATCCGAGTTCTGAATGGTTAAACGTTAAACGAAGCAGGGAATCGGGTATTCAACAATACCTGAGAAGGGGGTGTAGGTGTATCTCGTTGGCTACAGTTTGCGTCTCTCAGATCACCTTTCGTAATACTTATAAGGACATTGGGACACATGCTGCCTAGGCAATCATAGTAGTTACTCCCTTGGCATTCTTCCAGGGTCATCAACTTCACATACAACAACCTACAATAACATCTCAATATCAAATTCCATATTCAGTTTGTTTTGTTTATCAAAATAAACAAAAAGAGTAATCGTATATTAGCCAGAATTTATATACAGTGACTGGTAGAATATCCTCTTTCCCTAGCGGTGGTTTTAATATGTCCCTTACATTTGCAAACTATTAGTATTTAAAAGCATTCTAGTTAATGATAATGAACAAATGATACATTTTCTGAAGTACCATTCAAAAGAAAGTTTAATGGAAATAAGTGTGCTATTTTGAGTGTCACACAGTTCTTCTGTGATGCCTTACTCAAGCAAACTTTCTTCAGGTAAATTTGACCTGAGAGCTCCTGACCTGATATTGATCAGTTTCAGGTCAAATCGACCTAATATTTTGACTTGAAATTGACCTTCAATTTTGACCTGAAAATGACCTAAAGTTGACCTGAAGTGACTTGAAGAAATCTTGTGTACGACCGTTTAACAACAACTGTAGCTTACCCAGCGTTGTTGTTGTAGTAGTACTTTGCTCCCTCAGTATCATCATCTGGTTCTTGTATAATGTTTACCTTGGTCCAGAACACCGTACCAAAGCGACTTTAGGATACCATGTCATCAGATTGAAGCAGCGTTGTGTGGCAGACAAAATACAATGCGCATGGGGAATCCTGTAATATATTTATACCAATATACTGCATAATTGTTTAATCTATTTGCTATCATTTAAAGGCATTGAAATGTTCTCATACGAAATGTATACATCTGAAAAGATTTCCGAGAAAGAGGTCATGAACAGACTTTCAAGGTTTCTCTGAAACTATTGTATTGTCTCAAAGACAAAAGCAAATAACAATGGGAGGATAAAAAAAAGTGTCAACAAAAGCGTAAATAGTACTTAATATCGTTAACACTATTTGTAATATCTAATATTATTTGTGATTTGTGTGAAGTGGTCCTATTTTAATGCGCCTGTCCATTCCACCTGTCATGATTTGATACTCTGATGGAGATCTACCGTTGGGCCAGTGAACAGAGTAGCTGTACTGTCAATTGGCAATCATAGAGAAACCATTCACAAAATCACCCGCCGAGAGACGCCTGAGGTGTTCCAGAATGTCATCACGTGACACAAATGGTTTAAGTGCTGTATGATGAGGTGATCGGACGGAAAATTCATCTGTACGAAAACAAACAGAGAGTATCATGGAAAATAAAGTGCATCCGTGAATATAACATGAGCAATTCATTAATATGTTTCACAGTATGTAATAAGATCATAATAGTAGTGCATTAACAATAGAATAGAGTACACATAAACAACTATTGGGATACAGCACACAATGTGGCTTGTTAGCGGGTTACCTCTATATATCTGTGAGGACAGATCGCCAGGTTCCAGGAGTCGCGAAACGTGCACTCGGACGTTATCATGTATGGGTCGAACCTGACAACAGTACTTTGTGAGATTGACGTAACCGTTCCATCCATGTCTACAAACTTGGCAGCAATGTCACTATCTAAGTCGGCGAATCTATGTATACTGCGGTTACCATCATACACCCTGTTACCTGTGATGATCTGGTATGGTAACATTGCATGTTTTACAAGCGATAGACAATTTGAAACAATATAGCAATCTGATATGGATAAATGTTTATCAGTTAATAAGGCTAAATTACCATTACACTGCAAAAAAGAACATAGTATTAAATTGCGCACACAATAATATACAAAAATATTAAAAGTCCAAGTTATCCTTTTGTACTTGAAGTTTCCGAGCGATATTTTCCCGTTCAAGCTACTCTGGAGGAATAACTTATATTTCTCTAAATTGTTGTATTAACAAACAGTAACAGGAAACATATAAACTCTTATTGTTTTAATCCCCTATTGGTAACCGTACGTACCGAATGCACTGTACTATTGTGTCGTCAAATTTCGTATAGAGGTTTATTGTTATGACGTCAGCAATTTTATATAATGTGACAAAGAAGAATAAATGCTGGTACTACAATTTTCTAACCTAATATCTACATAATAAATCTGCACTCCAACGGCAAAATAGTACTCACTGCGTCAGGGAATCCAAAGTGTATGTTCTTAGTACCGCTGGTTGATGGAGTGAAGAATTGGTTGTTTCTCTAATGCACCTGCCTTCCAGTATTGATCTGATGTGAAATTCCCAAAGAAGGTATCAAAAACATACGAAGGTCCGTCATAAATGCCACACCTTCAATAGGTAAGTTACTGTAAAACTGCCAATATTGTGACGCATTCATAATTCACACATTGGAAATTGGTAAACGATAGTTGTAGAAACAGGGTGGAAAAGTAAAAACGAATATCCAAATTTTGATATGGGTACAGGAGACAGATCAATTTTGGTTAATAATTATAATAATTATACTAATAATTCGAGGTTCTTATATATCGCTTTATCACAACCTAGTTCCATATAAAAATTGAACGGTACTAACATAGTACTTTATAATGTCTGGCAAAAACTTACTAGTCACTGCAGCACGGCTAGTTACTCGTATTCGAAAGAGAGAGCACATCACACCTGCGCTTTATTCGTTGCACTGGTTACCTGTACGATACAGGTCGCAGTACAAAATTCTGGTATACACATACAAGGCACTGAATGGAACAGCTCCCCAGTATCTACAGGAACTTGTTACCCTGTATGAGACGTCAAGATCACTGCGGTCGAAGTCAGAATCTTTGTTGTGTGTCCCAAAATCTCGTACTGTGACCTACGGAAACAGATGCTTTGGGAGGGTTTCGGCTACGTTGTGGAATAGCTTACCATCTGCTATTAGGAAGTCGAATACCCTGGCCAAGTTCAAGAGGGACATAAAAACTCACCTCTTCACGTCTGCATTTTAGAATCTTTGCAAAGACGTCATGTAAATACCANTTGTTTTCACAATTATTCACCATTACTATTATCCATATGTTGTAAAGCGCCTTAGAGTAATTTCACAAATTATATAGGGTGCTATATAAATGCTGTATATTATTATTATTATTATAGTATAGTCAAATCTTTGTGGTACAGAACGCGTTATCAATCTCCATCCATCAGTACCAAATCCCCATTCAGGATCGCCGATGTTCTCCGTCTCTCCCAGGACCACACTTTTTGAAAGGAATTGTTTTAGATCCCATGACCTGAAAATTTACCGTAAAGTGTTATATATAGGGATTGGATTGATATACAGGTAAATGGTTGATATATAGGGATTGGATTGATATACAGGTAAATG
Organism: Mizuhopecten yessoensis; assembly: GCF_002113885.1. Taxonomy (NCBI): domain Eukaryota; kingdom Metazoa; phylum Mollusca; class Bivalvia; order Pectinida; family Pectinidae; genus Mizuhopecten; species Mizuhopecten yessoensis. Next base: position 463,842 of record NW_018405055.1, read on the forward strand.
GTTGATATATAGGGATTGGATTGATATACAGGTAAATGGTTTATATATAGGGATTGGACTGATATACAGGTAAATGGTTGATATGTAGGGATTGGATTGATATATTGGGATTGGATTGATATACAAGTACATGGTTGATATATAGGGATTGGATTGATATACAGGTAAATGGTTGATATATAGAGATGGGATTGATATACAGGTAAATGGTTGATATATAGGGATTGGATTGATATACAGGTAAATGGTTGATATATAGGGATTGGATTGATATACAGGTAAATGGTTGAAATACAGGAATTAGATTGATATACAGCTAAAAGGTTGTAATACAGAAATTAGATTGATATACAGGTAAATGCTATTATACAGGGATAAGATTGATAAACAAGTAAAAGGTTGATTAACAGGGATTAAATTGATATACAGGTAAAAGATTGATATACAGGGATTAGATTGAATAACAAGTGAAAGGTTGATTAACTTAAATTGATATACAGGTATTTTTTATATACAGGCATTGGATTGATATACAGGTAAATGGTTGTAATACAGGAATTAGTTTGACATACCAGTAAAAGGTTGATTAACAGGAATAAGATTGATATACAGGTACAAGGTTGATTAACAGAAATTAGATTGATATACAGGTAAAAAGTTGATTAACAGGAATAAGATAGATATACAGGTAAAAGTTTTATATACAGGAATTGGATTGCTATACAGGTAAAAGGTTGATATACATAAATTAGATTGATATACAGGTAAAAGGTCGATATATTGGGGTTTGATTGATATACAGGTACAAGGTAGATATGTAGGGCCTGGATTAATATATAGGGATTGGATTGATATACAGGTAAATGGTTGATATATAGGGATTGGATTGATATACAGGTAAATGGTTGATATATAGGGATTGGATTGATATACAGGTAAATGGTTGATATATAGGGATTGGATTGATATACAGGTAAATGGTTGATATATAGGGATTGGATTGATATACAGGTAAATGGTTGATATATAGGGATTGGATTGATATACAGGTAAATGGTTGATATATAGGGATTGGATTGATATACAGGTAAATGGTTGATATATAGGGATTGGATTGATATACAGGTAAATGGTTGATATATAGGGATTGGATTGATATACAGGTAAATGGTTGATATATAGGGATTGGATTGATATACAGGTAAATGGTTGATATATAGGGATTGGATTGATATACAGGTAAATGGTTGATATATAGGGATTGGATTGATATACAGGTAAATGGTTGATATATAGGGATTGGATTGATATACAGGTAAATGGTTGATATATAGGGATTGGATTGATATACAGGTAAATGGTTGATATATAGGGATTGGATTGATATACAGGTAAATGGTTGATATATAGGGATTGGATTGATATACAGGTAAATGGTTGATATATAGGGATTGGATTGATATACAGGTAAATGGTTGATATATAGGGATTGGATTGATATACAGGTAAATGGTTGATATATAGGGATTGGATTGATATACAGGTAAATGGTTGATATATAGGGATTGGATTGATATACAGGTAAATGGTTGATATATAGGGATTGGATTGATATACAGGTAAATGGTTGATATATAGGGATTGGATTGATATACAGGTAAATGGTTGATATATAGGGATTGGATTGATATACAGGTAAATGGTTGATATATAGGGATTGGATTGATATACAGGTAAATGGTTGATATATAGGGATTGGATTGATATACAGGTAAATGGTTGATATATAGGGATTGGATTGATATACAGGTAAATGGTTGATATATAGGGATTGGATTGATATACAGGTAAATGGTTGATATATAGGGATTGGATTGATATACAGGTAAATGGTTGATATATAGGGATTGGATTGATATACAGGTAAATGGTTGATATATAGGGATTGGATTGATATACAGGTAAATGGTTGATATATAGGGATTGGATTGATATACAGGTAAATGGTTGATATATAGGGATTGGATTGATATACAGGTAAATGGTTGATATATAGGGATTGGATTGATATACAGGTAAATGGTTGATATATAGGGATTGGATTGATATACAGGTAAATGGTTGATATATAGGGATTGGATTGATATACAGGTAAATGGTTGATATATAGGGATTGGATTGATATACAGGTAAATGGTTGATATATAGGGATTGGATTGATATACAGGTAAATGGTTGATATATAGGGATTGGATTGATATACAGGTAAATGGTTGATATATAGGGATTGGATTGATATACAGGTAAATGGTTGATATATAGGGATTGGATTGATATACAGGTAAATGGTTGATATATAGGGATTGGATTGATATACAGGTAAATGGTTGATATATAGGGATTGGATTGATATACAGGTAAATGGTTGATATATAGGGATTGGATTGATATACAGGTAAATGGTTGATATATAGGGATTGGATTGATATACAGGTAAATGGTTGATATATAGGGATTGGATTGATATACAGGTAAATGGTTGATATATAGGGATTGGATTGATATACAGGTAAATGGTTGATATATAGGGATTGGATTGATATACAGGTAAATGGTTGATATATAGGGATTGGATTGATATACAGGTAAATGGTTGATATATAGGGATTGGATTGATATACAGGTAAATGGTTGATATATAGGGATTGGATTGATATACAGGTAAATGGTTGATATATAGGGATTGGATTGATATACAGGTAAATGGTTGATATATAGGGATTGGATTGATATACAGGTAAATGGTTGATATATAGGGATTGGATTGATATACAGGTAAATGGTTGATATATAGGGATTGGATTGATATACAGGTAAATGGTTGATATATAGGGATTGGATTGATATACAGGTAAATGGTTGATATATAGGGATTGGATTGATATACAGGTAAATGGTTGATATATAGGGATTGGATTGATATACAGGTAAATGGTTGATATATAGGGATTGGATTGATATACAGGTAAATGGTTGATATATAGGGATTGGATTGATATACAGGTAAATGGTTGATATATAGGGATTGGATTGATATACAGGTAAATGGTTGATATATAGGGATTGGATTGATATACAGGTAAATGGTTGATATATAGGGATTGGATTGATATACAGGTAAATGGTTGATATATAGGGATTGGATTGATATACAGGTAAATGGTTGATATATAGGGATTGGATTGATATACAGGTAAATGGTTGAAATACAGGAATTAGATTGATATACAGCTAAAAGGTTGTAATACAGAAATTAGATTGATATACAGGTAAATGCTATTATACAGGGATAAGATTGATAAACAAGTAAAAGGTTGATTAACAGGGATTAAATTGATATACAGGTAAAAGATTGATATACAGGGATTAGATTAAATAACAAGTAAAAAGTTGATTAACTTAAATTGATATACAGGTATTTTTTATATACAGGGATTGGATTGATATACAGGTAAAAGGTTGTAATACAGGAATTAGTTTGACATACCAGTAAAAGGTTGATTAACAGGAATAAGATTGATATACAGGTAAAAGGTTGATTAACAGAAATTAGATTGATATACAGGTAAAAAGTTGATTAACAGGAATAAGATAGATATACAGGTAAAAGTTTTATATACAGGGATTGGATTGATATACAGGTAAAAGGTTGATATACAGAAATTAGATTGATATACAGGTAAAAGGTTGATATATTGGGGTTTGATTGATATACAGGTAAAAGGTTGATATGTAGGGATTAGAATGATATGTGGGGATTAGAATGATATACAGGAATTAGAATGATATACAGGTAAAATATTGATATATAGCTATATGGCTGATATACACACATTGTTTTGATATATAGATGCTAGAATGATGTCTTCGGATAAGATAGTACATGTAATAAGGTTTTAGGCCGATATACAGGTTTTTTAATAATATAGTTTGTATATTAGATTTTTACACAGGTATTAGATTGATATACAGTTATTAAATTGATGTTTATAAGTTTTTTTATTTATGGTTAAATTTGAATTCGGCTTCAACAGTGAACAGGAAATAGTATTCAGATTCAGCTGAAGTTTACTTAAAATATCAAGATTAGTCTTGGGTACGAATCATAAGTAGACTAAGACAATACACTTACCCGACACAAATGAGTGATGTGGTACTGCCAGCAAATCTAGGAATATATCGCAAAGTAATCAATGTTTAACATATCAACCGATAAAGCAAGCGATTTGTAACGAGGCAATTTTCATGAATTAGTCATGTTAACCTAACAATAGTATTCATAGAAAACCAAGATCAAAACCATTTTAAAGTATAATTGCAAGCATTGATACGCATCGACAACAATTATGACCATCGTCACGAACAGTTAGAAAGTATATATAGACGTCAGATCTGGCTATATCAGTACGGGTATTTATTGCTTACGATGCCCTAGACAGTGTGATCCAGCCTCCTCTGATCCAACTATTATGGTTGTTGTGATAGGCTGTAAACAACAATTTGCTATGACATATTCCAGGAGTGCAGAGAGAGACAGTGAGCGTAACCCCTTGAGTATCGAGGTTGAAGATAGGCTAACGTGTTTTATCTAATTTGATTAAAGTATCTATCAAACAAAATAAAATGGTTTGCAATACAGTGACACAAGCTGAAAAAAATCACCTGTTACAGACTTAATATATTTTACCATTAATCCGCCGAGTTTGATTTTTCCTTAAGTTATATAAAGGCTTGCCATTGATTCAATATATATGCTGGTAAGCTGGGAGAAATGAGCTCTCATAGAACGTTCAACATTTAAAAACGATTTTTAAAATTGTTTTGCACACCACCATAAATGTTTCAAAATCATTTCAGTCCTTTTACCGTATCATCAGGCCATGTGTTTATATCACTCCATCGTGATAGAGTAACATCACATGAGGTCAACGCTGACGTCACAAAATGTTTTTTACATTTTGTGACGTCAGCGTTGACCTCATGCCCCCACAGTGTCCCGCACAGCCGCCTTAACAATGTATACGTAGTCGTCATGATTTCTACAAGTATTAATACATTACACCGCAGTTACTTCCACAATAAAAACATATAATGAACAACATTACAGTTCATGTAAATTCAGTGTATATACCTACCAATAGCTTATCTGATTTGTGGGTTAAATAAGTAAATAGATACACGTAGAAACATTGGTTATTTACAGAATTAAATATTTTTGCAAATGTAAACATACAAATTCTATATCAATATATCGTAAATGTATAATGTCATCAAAGATTTAGTAATCAAATGATGTGATTTATACAGATCTAGGAGTACATAACACTTAAGTATTGTATGGATGAAAGAACATTTATGTAACTTTACTCTTACTCCAATCACAACTTCTAAGTTATAATATGCCACCAGACACACAAATGTCACAATCATATATCGCAACTACTATATTTATCTCAACTTCAAATATCACAACTATTTATCACAATTATAACAAGATAGTTACAGTTCAAAAGGTTCTTCAAATATATATTATTAAAGTTTAGTAATGTAAATCTGTAATGAAATGTACGATGCTTGATCAGAGGAATTAACCAAACTATTACTAAACGATCCTTACATTAGATAACATATTTACTTCATTGATGAAAAAGAGGATTATAAAAAACGAAAACAAAATGAAAGTCATTAAAATGTCATACTTATACGTTATAATCATCCTTTCTAAGATAGTTTCAAACGCTTTTTGATATTGAAGTCAATTCATATTGAATTGGAATTGAACGTCGTTAACCATCTGATCAGGTAGTCCACCAGTAGAGTACGGCCAACCTCGGGGACAGGTAGTCCACCAGTACCTCGGGGACAGGTAGCCCACCAGTAGAGTACGGCCAACCTCGGGGACAGGTAGTCCACCAGCAGAGTACGGCCAACCTCGGGGACATGTAGTCCACCAGCAGAGTACGGCCAACCTCGGGAACAGGTAGTCCACCAATAGAGAACGGCCAACCTCGGGGACAGGGAGTCCACCAGCAGAGTACGGCCAACCTCGGGAACAGGTAGTCCACCAGCAGAGTCGGCCAACCTCGGGGACAGGGTAGTCCACCAGCAGAGTCGGCCAACCTCGGGGACAGGTAGTCCACCAGTAGAGTACGGCCAACCTCAGGGACAGGGAGTCCACCAGCAGAGTACCGCCAACCTCGGGGACAGGTAGTCCACCAGTAGAGTACGGCCAACCTCGGGGACAGGGAGTCCCCCAGCAGAGTACGGCCAACCTCGGGGACTGAGAGTCCACCAGCAGAGAACGGCCAACCTCGGGACAGGGAGTCCACCAGCAGAGCACGGCCAACCTCGGGGACAGGTAGTCCACCAATAGAGAACGGCCAACCTCGGGGACAGGTAGTCCCCCAGCAGAGTACGGCCAACCTCGGGGCCAGGGAGTCCACCAGCAGAGTACGGACAACCTCGGGGACAGGGAGTCCACCAGCAGAGTACGGCCAACCTCGGGGACAGGTTGCCCACCAGCAGAGTACGGCCAACCTCGGGGACAGGGAGTCCACCAGCAGAGTACGGCCAACCTCGGGGACAGGGAGTCCACCAGCAGAGTACGGCCAACCTCGGGGACAGGGAGTCCACCAGCAGAGTATACGATAAGTAATAACGAATACAAAATATCAGAAAGGAGTTATTATTTTTATTACTTATACAAACTCGGGATTCGAATATTTTGGAAAATAATCAAGTCAGACCGCAAGCGGCCTTCGTTAATTGTTTAATTCAACAATATCTCACCCTCTTGATATATTCCACCATAATATATACATGCACGTGCATTGATTACTTTTAAAAAATTATGATGGGGGGGAAGTATTTCGACAAAGAGATACAGTTATCATACTTCATTTGGAAGTTTTTTCAAGACATTAGCTGATGTTTTCTGTATTTACAGACTTTGTTTCGATGCCCTTTAAGTACACTTGTACGTAAATATGGTGTTTTTCAAACCATGTGTACGCACTCGTGAGCAGCACATGAACACTGCTACAAAGTATATATATATAGGTAGGTAAGTATATCCAAAACAATCACCGTATTCATTTGCCATGCCCTACAACTAGGATACCATGACGGCGATTTGCCTGATTTAGCTATCACATCAGATTATTTATCCCCAAATCGACATGAGAAACGCATCGGTTATTAGCAGATTCGAAATAGATAGTATTTACTCTTCAATGTACGAAATGCGTGACCAGTAGACCATGTGATTTATCGTAATGGTTAACATGACGGCAGAATGGTCAACAGGTATATGTCAGATTTGGGAATAGATATAACTACATAGATAGGACAGCAAGGTAAAGCCGGTCTGTTATTGTGAATAACAAATAACTGCTCAACTTACTCTGCTGACAGGCATCAGAGATGTAAATCAAAAAGATTCTTTTACCTACCAAGGAAACATGACCTTAAATAGAACTTGTTTTCATTTATTAATTCAGTTTATAGAAATGCAAGCAAACTAATGTACAATTACATATGTTTCCCTAGGTATTCACAAAACGTACGTGTACTCATAATATTTCTTTCTGTTGCTTTACCATTTGAAAAAACAGCAAACTCCTTATACTTCCAACATTTGCGAAGCGAATTTTCGGCATTATGTGAGAGTCTGGCGATACATCAAGTAGAACGGGTAAATGTTTGTTAAGAACAAAAATAAAGGCAGGTGTTGGTAGTCAGTGATCCTGCAAATAACACGATTGGTTAAAATATATGGATTGCAATTATTATTTTTTATTTCCGTCATATAACAGCTTTCAATTAGCCAATGCCAATTAACGTGATTGTGCTCTCAATAATATTGGTCAATACAACACATTAACTCTACTAATGCATTTTAGAACGTTTTTGTCGTCTCACATTACTGTCCACCGATACATCATAGTTAGTGCTCAGATTATTGATTTGTATAACATATATCCAGTTACTGTATATGGTAAACGATGTGCTTCAACGCATTCTTGTGTTATAGGTTTACACATACAAATGTGGAGATACAAAAATATTTCAAGGACCGATTGGTATATTTTTGTCACACATGGTCGCTAAAATTTATAAAATGTGGTCGTTTAACGTAAGTTTGGGGTCAGAATTGGGTGGTCGCTGGTCGCGTTAGACAGATGGTCGCTTAATACAGTTAAATGATATAGTAAAAACGGCCGGGAGGAATGAAAAGTGATCGCATACAACAGATGGTCGTTTAATACAGATGGTCGTTTAATACAGATGGTCGTTTAATACAGGTCGTTTAATACAGATGGTCGTTTAATACAGATGGTCGCTTGAACAGATTCGACTGTACTTTTGGGAAAAAAATATAAAGGAAATGCGTCAGATTACAGATTCGTAATGTTTTATGGATACACCTACATTTTAGGTCTAAAATTCGCTACGGTGCTGATAAATGTATAAATAATTAAGCATGAAGATATCTGAAAATCGGATACCATTCATGCACAATAATCAACATCTAAAGAAATATGTTGTTTTCATAGTATAATGTCACGGACAACTTGAAATTAGATCAGGAAGCATTTGATACAGGTAGTATGTATGACCGTATCATGAAGTTAGATTTTGTATACTCAAATGACGAAGACCTAAGTAAACGTAACATTCTGCGGTTTTAAACATTTTCTTCAGGTTAGTAAGTATGGATTAAGAAAAGTTCTTTTCATGCAACCAATTTTTTTTTTCTATGTGACGTTTCGATGACTAGTACGATAAGTACACTGTCACCTTCATCAGACGAATGACCAGTGAAGCGTATGCACACAAAAGTGTAAAATGTGTACGAGTTGTCCACAAAACCGATGTCTGTACAATAGTTATTATATATGTACCGAAATGACTCGATTCAGCTACGTTTTGTTTAATACTTGGTCATTGATGTGCGAGAGTCTTTGAGCCCCCTTCGTCTCGATTTAGAGCTGGCCCACTGCAGCGTATCCAGATGGCTTCCTTTATCTGCCGCTTGAACAGATTGCTCTCTCTGTCCAAAACTTTGATGTAATCCCAGTCAATCAAATGATTTTTCTATGTGGCATGGTCTGTGATTGCGGATTTATTTATCTCGGACTCCGACTGTTTCCTTTTTGATCTGTAGAATTTTCTACTTTCTTGAGTTTCTGTATCTTTCCAAGGCGGACCCCAAATCGCCTTCCAGTCTCTCCAATATGCGACGCGTCGCAGTTTCTGCATCCGATTTTGTATACGCATTCTCCGACGTTTTCTTTCGGTGTTTTATCCTTAAAGGGTGTACTAGGATATTGCGAAGCTTCATGGCTGTTGCTATGCCATGACGCGATATATCCTCTGGATGGTTTCGGATATACCCTTTATATACGGGATGACCACTTGACCTTTGGTTTTGTTCTTATCCTTGATTGGCCTTTTCTTGTTCTTCCCCTTACTTTGACACTGTTTTTGTACCCATTTTAGTGCCCATTCGGATATGTACATGTTCTCATTGCCCTAGCGATGTGATTCTGCTCTTGTGTTTTGTCCTGTTGTTCTGTGACTATTGTATCACATCTGTTGAGCAATGCGCGTACGACGTCTAACTTATGGTGCAAATGATGGTGAGATTTGAAGTTCAGGTGTGTGGCCGTATGGGTCTCTTTTCTATAGACCAATACCTTTACGTTTCCGTCTTCTTTCTTTACCAGTAGAGTGTCTAGGAAGGGCATTGTGCCGTTGGTTTATTCTTCACATGTAAATTTGATGTTGTTAGTGGCATCTATGGTGTTGATATGTGTGGTCAAATCCTTCTGTGACCCCTTCTTGACTATCTCAAGTATTTCGTCAACATATCTTGTTTCCATAAGCTAGGCTTGCATTCTATGGGGGCAGTGTAGCTAAATCGAGTCATTTCGGTACATATATAATAACTATTGTACATACGCTTGCAGCGTAGCCGAAATCGACTTCGACTTTGAGGACAACTCGTACACATTTTACACCTTTTGTGTGCATACCCTTCACTGGTCATTTGTCTGATGGAGGTGACAGTGTACATATCGTACTAGTCATCGAAACGTCACATAGAGAATTGTATTGGTTATGTAAAAAGAACATTATGTGAGTGAAAAAACATCAGCCATTAAAATTCTAATCAGGTGAAAGAATTGTTCGTTATTGTCAATAAATTTTAAAGTTTGTAAAATGTAAATCAAAAAGATACTTGCCCTTGTCGTGTTTCCCAACAACAAGGGCAATAAAAGTATAAGACTTGTACGCACTTCGATTTCTTCCTCCTGTTTAGGTCATGCCTGCTAATGCTATTTTTTACGATCACTTTGTAATAAAATCATTTGTATCCCACACCAACTTCAGTTTGATCAAAGCAAAAGAGAACGGTTACAGAATTAGAACGATTCTAAGGTAGCTGTTTTAAATATACCAGTAAAAAAACTCTTATTTGTGTTACTATAATAAATTTTCAAACCAGCAAAGCAAAAGTATACTTAGCTACAGGAAAATGAATAACAATGTAAAGCTCTTACACATCTGGAACGCAATTGGTAAACAAAAGGAAAGCAAACAAGTGAGGAAAATCTTCTGAGCGCGAGACCAGAGAGCGAAGGCACATCTAGAGGTGGAGTATAACGAGGTGAAGAAGTGGGAGAGTAAATCAAAAGAGGAAGAGAAAGTAGGGGATAAAAACACTGTGGTTTGGTTTAGTTTGGTTTAGTGTTGTTTTGCGTCCTATCAACACCTATGGTCATTTAAGGACGGCCTCCCGTGTGTTCTGTGTGCAAGATGTATAGTGTAGTGTATGCGTGTGTGTTTTGGGAGGCTGCTATATGTTCGTGTAAGTCTCCTTATGATAGCGCGGAACTGATGCCGACTTTATAGTGCTACCTCACTGAAACATACTGCCGGAGACACCCAGCAGGACACCCCACCCGGTCACATTATACTGACAACGGGCGAACCAGTCGTCCCACTCCTAAATTGCTGAAGCTGACTGGGTAGTTGTGTGAACCTGCAACTCAGCATCTACCTGACATCACCATGAATGGGAAGGTCGCAGCCATAGATAGAGAGATCAGGCCGCAGAATGTGCGGTACATTCCTGGCAAATGTTCGATCGGCCTGAAATCGATAATTAAATGTAAAAGATTTTTTAAATGTACTTGAGATATCTCTATTTTTAGGTATCCTGAGCTTTAGCTCAAGTGACCTATTGCTATCCGTCTTCGTCCGTCGTCCGTTAACATTTTACATTTTCAACTTAAGCTGAAGTACTGTTGAAGGGATTGCATTGATACTTCATGGGAATGTTACTGACATCTCCTTGCCCAAGTGTTGTTATTTTTCGGGTCGATCAGAAATCTAATATGGCCGCCACAGCTGCATTTTGAAAAACTATTTCAAACTTAAAGTGAAGTTCTACTGTGCCGATTTAACTGAAACTTGGTAGGAATGATCGACTCATGGTCCTGACAAAATGTTGTTATTTTTCGGGTCGATCAGAAATCCAATATGGCCGCCACGCCGCCATTTAAAAAAATCAAACTTAAAATTACGTTCTAATAGGCCGATTTAATTAAAATTCGGTCTAAGAATGATCAGTTCATGGTCCTGACAATCTACTCTTAACGTTATACTTAACTATTTTTTACTCAAATTGGTAGGGATGATTGACATCATTATCTCCTCTTCATATTTCAACAACAAAAATAAATACCGTAGGACTCAGGTGACCGTTAAGGTCCATGGGCCTCTTGTTAAATATTAACATAATTTATATATTTATAGAGACATCTCGTTTAGGTATCAAATATCATGTTGGTTTGCCATAGAAGATGAAGAACTGTGAAATCAAATATAAAGCCGACTATGACCACTAGCGCCCTACAGTGTTGTTTGGCAGGATTCTGTTCCATAGATAGACAGTGCAGTGGATGTCAATTAAGCTTAGCCAATAGTAGATATATATATTCATGGTTTGAAAACAAAATATGCTAAATTAATTTTATACCATATTATTATCATGACGTGCTTGGAATAAAGTCATCCACTGTAAATCAATTTAGAGAAGTATTTGATAGCATTCAACGAGACGGACTGTGGAATATGGAATGCCAAGCAGTGTATTGAACATCATCAGGTCAATCTACAACTAACTTTATTGCGCATTACTCCTCAACAACAGTACAACAGAGTGGCTTAGAATTGAGTTCAGAGTCCGTAAAAGATACACACCTCTGTTCCTAGAAGCAATTGACAGGGTGATGAGGAATGCAACGGGAGACCGTTTCAGGGGAAGCAACCTTGTGTCTATTATTGGGGAATCTGAATTTTCCGGCACACTTGTCGTCAAGATAAGACAACTCCGAGCGTACGTGTGCATCTATTAAAACTAAGATGACAGGGTTATGAAAAGTAGCATACATCTACGGAGAAGATTGTTGTATCTTATGTCATGGGTAGTTTATCACCACGAAGTACGCCACTGTAAAGGGAATCAATATTCAAATATGTCTGGTCTAGGGACGCAGAGAGCGAAAGGGGCGTACAAAATTGTAACTTCTGGAATAACGATGATTGGGCAACAGGTTATAATTCAGCACATACTGAAGGATCTCTCTCCCATTGCACTGTGGTCTTTCATATAATCAGTAACCTCCACCTAAATTCGTTATGGATATAACTGTAGCACAGTTGGGCCAGGATACTTCTATTGACCAGGTAGCTCTGTTGGTAAGTGTGTATTATAACAATTTGAATTCCAGGGTTCGAATCCCGATTCAGCCCATTTTCATTAAAGCATGTGTATAATTAACATCTTTATTATTTTGATAAAAAAAGGTCCTGCAATGTAAGATTTTCTTTTCAGATATGATTTCTCAAAGCTATAGTCATGCCAGAAAAACCGTTCCCATTGTGAAGTTGCAGGTTTTGGCTGTGGTACCGGGATCCTTCAGTCGAAAGCTACAAAAAGGTATGCTCATACATTTGCCTTTTGTATAAAAGCTTTCTTGCTTGGTAAGAAGCAAAGAGTCGTTATAAACGGAGAAAAGTCTCCATATAATCCGGTAATGAGCGGTATTTTACGTGGATCAGTGCTAGGACCACTTCTGTTTGGATTATATATAAATGATATGACAACTGAAATAAGAGCGGGAACGGGTTCTTACCTTTTCGCTGAAGACAAAAAAACGTCCAGAACAATAAATCAATTATTCACTACAAGAATGGCCCGAAATCTTCTGGCAGTTACACTTCCAACCAGACAAATGTAAAATGATGCGCGTGGAAACACAAACACTGATAGATTCAACTAGACCCAGGAGGAAAGTTTTACCAGTATCACCGTTACAACTATACTCATATTGGACTCGGAAAAGATGATGGAGTCACCATCAATGTAAAACTAACGTTTGTTAAACATATATGCGAAAAGATTAATGAAGCAAATTTTATTATCGGCGTACTGAGGAGACCAATGGAATACGTGAACATCCATAATTTAAAACTGTTGTGTGCGTCGTTTGTTAAACCTCAAATTGAGTATACAAATCAAGGTTGGATCCCCAATTTAGAAAACATACTAGCAGTTTGAATTGTTCATAGGACTACGGTCGCCTTCTAACTTCGTGTTAGAGGGAAATTCCTTTTAGCTCAAGAGCAGTGGACTTGGAAGCTGCGGGTCATTGGTTCGATTCCTGGTGGAAGCACAGTACTATCTTTTCTGTTCTACGTATAAATGCAATTGAAAATGGTCAACGTCGAGCAGCGAAATAAGCTCATCTTACACGGAACATTTAAAGAAATTAAGATTACCAGCATAAGATTACGTGGTGTATAATTGCCGGGAAATAGCAAAGCAGTCTACCTACCTACCAACATGATTCGGTCTATGTTAGACGTTCCCGTTTATTGACCTTGGATTTGTTTAGGTTGTGCCTTCTCAGTATTTTAACCCTAATCTTGTTATCGTTATTAGTGTGCGGTCATCAGAGTTGTTTTTCAACTACAACTCTTACATTGTTCTTCTTACATAATATGCATGTCTTTTACCTTATTATTTACAGTGTAAATTCCTCCACGTTCATTTTTTCTCTCCTTCTCCACTTTTATTATAATTTTGTTCACAATCAGGTTTGGTTGAACTTCATTGGTAGTCTCTCCAATGCCTATTTAACCTACTTTTAAATTGGTTAATTGTATCACTGTTAACATTTTTTTTTCTGGCAGGCTGTTTCACTGACCACTGGTTAGTTGCTCTCACGTCGAAGCAGTTGTTTCTGATATTTAGTCTTAGTACTGTGTGTAGGCTTTTTTAATTTTGAAGTTGTGTCCCCTGATATCAAAAATTCCATATTGCTCTAATTTGTCAATTCCCTTTATTATTCTAAATATTTGTATCATGTCTGCTCTTTTTCTTATGTATTGTATGGATGGATTTCATCCTTTTTGTAATAACAGATGAGTTTAGTATACCCTTTATTATATTATTATATGCTCTTCGTTGAACTTTTTGTTGAACTGGTGAATAGGGTTCCATCCATAAATGTGTGTGTGTGTGGGGGGGGGNAAGAAGATTCAAACATGTAAGGCATAACTCTTCAAAATATATAGAGCATATGAGGTTAAATTTAAGAAAATATTCGTTAACATAGAAAACCGTTGACATGTGGAACAGCATCACACTGAACGCAGTGAACGCAATGACAGGTAGATAAACGCAATGACAGGTAGACAAACGCTATGACAGGTAGACTTACGCAATGACAGGTAGACAAACGCTATGACAGGTAGACAAACGCTATGACAGGTAGACAAACGCAATGACAGGTAGACAAACGCAATGACATGTAGACAAACGCTATAACAGGTAGACTAACGCAATGACAGGTAGACAAACGCTATGACAGGTAGACTAACGCAATGGCAGGTAGAATAACGTTATGACAGGTAGACAAACGCAATGACAGGTAGACTAACGCAATGACAGGAAGACTAACGCAATGACAGGTAGACTAAAGCAATGACAGGTAGACAAACGCTATGACAGGTAGAAAAACGCTATGACAGGTAGACAAACGCAATGACAGGTAAACTAACGCAATGACAGGTAGACAAACTCTATGACAGGTAGCTAGACTAACGCAATGACAGGTAAACTAACGCAATGACAGGTAGACAAACTCTATGACAGGTAGCTAGACTAACGCAATGACAGGTAAACTAACGCAATGACAGGTAGACAAACTCTATGACAGGTAGACAAACGCAATGACAGGTAGATAAACGCTATGACAGGTAGACAAACGCAATGACAGGTAGACTAACGCAATGACAGGTAGACTAAAGCAATGACAGGTAGACAAACGCAATGACAAGTAGATAAACGCTATGACAGGTAGACAAACGCAATGACAGGTAGACTAACGCAATGACAGGTAGACTAACGCTATTAAAGGTAGACTAACGCAATGACAGGTAGACTAACGCTATGACAGGTAGACAAACGCAATGGCAGGGAGACTAACGCAATGACAGGTAGACTAACGCTAAGACCGGTAGACAAACGCAATGACAGGCAGACAAACGCTATGACAGGTAGACAAACGCAATGACAGGTAAACTAACGCAATGACAGGGAGACAAATGCAAGGACAGGTAGACGAACGCAATGACAGGTAGACTAACGCAATGACAGGGAGACTAACGCTATTAAAGGTAGACTAACGCAATGACAGGTAGACTAAAGCAATGACAGGTAGACAAACGCAATGACAGGTAGACAAACGCAATGACAGGTAGACGAACGCAATGACAGGTAGACAAACGCTATGACAGGTAGGCTAACGCAATGACAGGTAGACTAACGCAATGACAGGTAGACTAACGCAATGGCAGGTAGACNATGACAGGTAGACAAACGCAATGACAGGTAGACAAACGCAATGACAGGTAGACTAACGCTATGACAGGTAGACTAACGCAATGACAGGTAGACAAATGCAATGACAGGTAGACTAACGAAATGACAGGTAGACCATTCGAGCATGAACTCGGTGAAAATTGGGGGGAAATGACGACTAAAATATTGATTTAAAGACAAAAGTAAGCTATTAACTATAAAACCTGTTCATGTTTTTTTATGTATATTATCAGAATAAATATGTGTATCTGACCCCATTGGAAATAAGCTGACCCCATTGGAAATAAGCTGCCACCCAGCTTTCATGGGATATCCTAGGTTAAAGCTTAGTCAAACAGATACATTGTAATTATAGTGCTCCAAAATTTGTGATATTAACTTTGATGTGATAAGCTAAATACTGTGATAAATCTGTGATTATTATGCAATTGAAATCTGTGATCTTATGTGATATTTGTACCTGTATCTTGCTTTTACCGAATAAATATTATTATTATTATTATTATTATTATTGTGTATGTATATAATACTGATAACTGTTTGGTTCTTATGACGTAAGGAAAGGATAAGAAATTTATAAACTCAACAAAGCTCCATATAGGGAACATACAGAAACCGACAGAGAAATGACATTTTTTTTCTCGCAGAAATAGCTCTACCGAGCTTATGTTTGTATGTTTATGGTAGAAGACGTTAAATAAATGTATCAAGTTCTTGTGTGGTATAGGGGAGACAACTCTACCAGTTCTAGCCATAGGGACAACATTGATTACTTAATCCTTCTAAGACATATGTATAAGCTTCTTTAAGGTACATTTCTTCATTTTCAGCTTCATAAACATAGGGCCATATATGATATAAGTTTATTTTGACATTAACGTTACATGTGGGTTTTTTAATTCATCTTCCTAACAATCAAAATGTATTTGAACATGTTCTATCCCCCAAAACCGTTTTGAAGGTTGTATGACGACAAGTTTCTGCATATATAGACACTGGTTACTCGCTCTTAATTTTGTAAAGTGCGTCGTGCAGCTTTATTTAGAAAATGGCATATTAGACGGGACCGTACTAGAAGGCTGTAAACGAACACACTCGAAATATTGACAACATACCGTATGAACCCAGTCGAAATCATTTTCTATCGTTTTGAAATACGGAATGTTGTGTACCGAAAGGTGTGTGGTCATTAAAGTTTCGTAGCAAGATGGCCAACCCAAATGTAACCAAATGGATCCCGCCCTTACCCCCGGGATGGGAAGGTCGCTGGGACGCCAACCAACGTACATAGTAAGTATATAATATGCCACATCACTCCAATCAAGTGTATGAATATGTGCGTATGGGAAACTAACATCTGTCACCGTTAAATTACTACAGTAATGTTGCGCACTGTTGCTGACAGCCAAAACACAGTGTTTCTACTGAAAGTAAACAACAACAAAGTCGTACATTGTTATATAAATAAAGAACAGCTGCTTCTAATATCTCGGTACCCAATTCAATGAGACTTCTATTAAATTAAAATGAAATGAAAACGTCTGCGATGGAATTAATAGATAAAATACTGTACATCGGGTACATTTCACTTAAACTGTAACCAAATGTTTAACAGGTTATTTCACAATACTTAAAATCACTTATAGTTGATTTCCAGTACAGGAACTTACTAGTTCCTCTTCACCGGACTAGTCGTTTAATTCAAGGGTTGGTCTATCTATCTATCTATATGTTATTCTTCACAGAGACCAAAATGGCTTTAACAGTGAGTTCGAGGAAAACCACTAACTTGCGTCACAGGAGCCTGCAGTTCTGTCAATAATTAATATTACTGTTATTATTAATTATTGACAGAACTGCAGGCTCCTGTGCTTGTGTATAATATGCAAACTCGCCTATTATACGCCGAATGTGGTATGGATTTGTTACTTAAAATAGCCAAAATCACTTTAAGCTTAATCTTTTCAAATTGTTTGTCCAAGTCGCATTGATTTACTCATGAAACATCATACAAATGCAAAAATAAAACTTATTTGCATGTGGGAAAGTACCAAATAGATGCAATACTTCGGTCGAGTTACTTCAAGTTTCTAAGAAGCCAACACTTTCAGTAAACGTCTTCTAGCAAAATATTATTGACCTTGTCGTAAATTAATGTGATTTTTAATAATATATTGCAAAAGTTACTGTTAAAGCGAGTTGGGTTATTTTTAGTAACAAATCCATACTCCAACTGGCCATGCATTTTAATTTTCTGCTCCTATCACAATACTATATACATGTACTATATAGTACATAATTATACACAGCATATGAGTGACTCCAGCACTTGTGTGTTAAGTAAAAGTTACATTTTCTCTTATACCGGGTCAATCCAAACTTTGCCCTAGTGATTAAAGGTAACCATGCATGTTCACTAGTCAATTACTTCCTATAAACTTGTGTTTCTTTTGAAGTTGGAGTGCACTTGGTGCATACTTAAATCAGTTTTAAATCTCCAACAAGGTTGTTAACAGTATATAGGTATAGCAATATGTATTTATTTAGAACTCATTGGATTTTATAGGTTAACAAATGTATATGTTTAGAATGAAGCATATAATTGAACACATGGGTTTTCATTTCCTAAATGTATATGTGAAGTAATAATATTTATTGTACTCCCCAGTTTCTTCATTGACCATGCAACAAAAAAGACATCATGGGAGGATCCTCGCTACAGCTCACAAGCGACTGCTCAACCACCATTTCCTCCTCAGAAGTCCTTGTATAAATCAAAGGACATGCCTGGAATCTCAACTGAGCCTACATTTGTCAAAGTAAGTATTATACAGATAACAACACAAATAAGCCTGCCTTTGTATTAGCAAGTATTATACAGGATAAGTCAACTCTTTTTATTTCACAATTTAATTGAAACTAGTTTTCTAACTTATATAAATCGCTATTGTTTGCCCGGATGGAAGCACACGCAAAGTGTCTTAATGTGGGAGGAAACCAGAGTAACCTGAGAAAACCAATGTGGACAGGCAGATGTCTCCATACCTTTTCAAGTCCGATTGGGGAATTGAACCCCGGACGCCTTGTGTTCGAATAAAAAGGAACATCCTTAAACCACTTTTATTAAGGTTTTAAATGTATGTCAGCATGCTTATACTTAAAGGTTTGGTAAGAGTTAAGCCCTTTAAATTTACTTGAATCAATTAAGAAGTGTTCTTCTAGATCTGTATATTGATTATTCCGATAGCAGCATCAATTGATTAGTAAATCTATAATTATATTTTACGTATATATGATGGTGATGATTTTGATCAATTTATTTCCAGCAAGATACAATGGCTAACAAGATACATATGGACTACCCACGAGTTCCTTTGGACACGATTGCAGACATTGTCAGCGCGTATGTATATCAACCCTTTGGCATAAGGACCATTTCTGTTAATTGCTATCAAATCTAAAGGAGTCAAATTATGTCAACTTATTTTAAATATATTATAAAATTCAACACTCAACTTTCTTTGTCATACTAGTATTATATAATGACTGAAAGTTAAACCTAAAACTTTAAGGAATTTCTGGTTTATTTTCTGTGTCATTATACTTACGACTGCTGAAATGCTGCAGATGATACCATGAAACAACATGCCACATTTAAGTCACTAGAGGTGTAAAGGTTTTACATGTACATAGTTAACAGATTACCAGGACTCTATTCTTGCCAAGTGTTCACTCATCCTAGTGTTGTCTCTGCATTACATTGCTTAAGGTCATTACAACAGTGTTATTTGTATGGCTACCAAATCATCCTACATATGGTGTGTATATAGATGTATATAGATTAAATGGTTAAGTTGCCTATGTCCATGTTGATACACTACTTTCTCTTTGATAAATACGCTGCTTCCAAAAATACTGATGCTGTTTTGGATTATGACTAGTACATGTAACAAATGTAAAATATCTTCTTTCTAATGCTGATCAATACAATAATTATATTGTTGTGTTATAACATTTCAAGATAGTAATATTACCTATTTTTATCTTTCATTTCCATCCATTTGCAAATGAATGCTGCCCGATACCACGCTAAACACTTTACAAATGAGAATGTGAAATTATACATGGAACTGGCTGTGTTTTAAGTGAGACACCTGGCCTTTTTCTTGTTTGAAGAACAGAGATTTGTTTAAAACAAGCTCTTGTTTTGTTTTCATGGAGTTGTTGGGCTGCCCTTTTAATTACATCAATGTTTATAAACTATTTATTATGACATGTTCAATATGTAATGTGCCACACATCCTGGCCTTCACAGGTGTAACTTAAATGAGCAGGAGGCCAGGATAATGCTTACAAGAATGGGTTACCAGAAAGGTGGTGAAGCTAATTCTCACTCAAGCTTGAAAACTGAGCAGCCAGCATTCAGGCCCAAGTCACCTGCTAAGGGGAAGGCCAAGTCACCATCAAGGTCTCCTGCAAGGTCACCTACACCGCCAAAATCAGCTCCTAAGCCAGTATCGGAGGCAGAGAAGAAGAGAAGTATGGATGTTTTTAACACAGCTGACACAAACTGCAGTTGATAGTCTTATTAAAGAATTACTTTATCCAGTATGTAATGTGTGGCCATCCAAATTGTGCAAATTTTAGTTTTTCCAATATACAAAAGAATCCTAATCACATATTTGAAATGTTAATTAGATTTCGACAAAGTGTCAAGACTGCTCATGGTGGTTCCTTTTTTGCAAAATTTTGAATTTTGAGTAATTTGTTTCTAAAATGATGAGTACCCCAAATTGTACACCATACCTAAGGCTTGGAAACCCTTATCTATTTCTATAAATTAGTATTCTCTAACCATACCAATCAAAGTAGCGTATCATTTATGGGTAACCCATGTTATGTACTTAAAACACCAGTTACAATAAACTGCATCAGACCAAAAAATTACTAAAGGCAGAATTGTTTTCAATGCTTGGAATTCCTCAAATGATTCTTTGACAGGGAACCACAATAAGCCTATAACACCCATATTTTATAGTATCTTATTAATGAAATATCATCATCTGTGGCTTATTGTTTGACAATCTGCTATAAATATAACCATTCTTTATACCTGTCAAATTAATCAGCTGGTGCCAGGTGCAAAACTGTCACCTGGTGAAAGAAACAGCAAAAATCAGATTCAGAAATATTTAGAATATGAAAGATAATAAAATTTTCAATCAAACATCTCAAAGCAATAATTTCATATAGAGTTCATCAATGAAAAAAAAGATACTGGTATTATAAAAATCAGTCTGAATACGTTTAAGTTAGAAATATTTTGTGTTTTGAGTTTAGTGTAAAAAAAGACCCTGTATATCTGGCCAAAACTATCGAGCAATATTGTTGTCACCACACTAGTCTCAGAAAAAGGCACATTTGGCACAAGCTAACAAATAGTTACTGCAGTCAAGGGATCTCTCCAGTAGGCAAATCAAGTGTTTCTCCTGTAAAACAGTTGGTGTTTTCAACTGATTACCTCCCTTCCTTTAGCAGTTGGAAGAGAATTCTTTCAGTCACTTTTGATTTAATTTTGTTTTGTATTGTTCTTTGATCAATAGACACATGGTTAGTGTAAAAGCAGTTAGGCTATGTATTTAATTGTGTGATTTGGATGAAGGAAGAATGCAAGTGCAAAGATGTGTTTTTTTAATTTTTTGTTACAGAAACTTTTTGAAACTCTTGTTTTCAGACAATCTTTTTACTATACTTCCGGGTAACTAGCCAACAAATGCTAAAATGGCATACCTTCACTCTAAACTGCATAATTTACCTAATCAAAAAGTTATTTACAGTGTGCTGTGCAGTTGGTAATGTTCACAGGGGATTATATTTTTACTGTAGTCCCGGTGTAATTATGGTAATTTGAAGGCCATGGTGAATGAATTGCAGTTCATATTGCCATAAAACCGCCCCATTGTGAAATGAAGCCTACCATTAATTTCTATTCTGACAAACTGTTTTCCATTTATTTTCTTTAAGTTTACTTTAATTTGATGTTTTCTATCTGAAAATGACAAAAATAAAGTCTGGGGTAGAAAAATTTAGGGAGGGCAGGGCCGCTTCACTTTACCATAATGGTGAAATTAAGGGCTTAAGCATTTTTTTTCTATTTGACTTTTTTAAACCAAATCTGTTTTAAATTAAATCAGTTTGATGTCCTGAATATGAAAATCACAAAAATTTAGTCTGGAGTAGAGAATTTAGGGTGGAGCAGGGGTGCTTCACTTTACCATAATGGTGAAATGAAGGGTTTGAGCATACATTTTTTTCTATTTGACTTTTTTAAACCAAATATGTTTTAGTTAAGGATGTACACCTCTGAGAAGTCAAAAAATTCCTGTATTAAACTTTTTTTCTTATATGGATTTTTGGAAAAAGGAGTTAATGGCATAGTAGTAATTGCAAAAAAACACTTTATGTCGGTGTGTTCGTTTTTGTGCTATGATCGGTCAAAGATACCAATTTAACACAACATGTGATTTTAGGTGATTTTTTGGTTTTTGACCATTTGCAGAACAAATTCATACAATTTCTTCCAAGTGTGTTATCAGATATGTATGAATGTTTGTAGAACTGATGAAAATATTATTTTCTTTTTAATTATGGAAGTTAAATTTCTTAATCTTATTTTTTTAACTCAGAAAGCCGATTTTAGTTACCCCTACCCCCTATTTTTTAATGAAAAAATACTAATTGTTTACCATTTTTTTGCAGATTAAATGCTTGATATAAAAAGTTCTGGTATTAAACTTTTTTTTAATATTCAATGAATTAAATGAAAATGTGTTTCTCTTTCTAAAACTTCTACAAAAATGGGGGGTCAGTGTGCTTCTTTTTTTGTCCAATTACCCTTTGTCAAAAGTGCTTCAGTTACACTAAATACGTAAAAAAATATCAATAATGTAAAATTTCCAATTTGTTGCATATTATTTTTATAATATTGAACATTATAAAGTTGTACACCAAAATTGAACCTGCTACAATTAAAAATGGCGACAAAGTGACAATTTAAGTGATCAATCTAGTGTCAAAAAAGGTGAAATTTTGGCCTTTTTTGAAGCGCAAGAAATACACATTAATACACATTTTCAAAATGGCCGCTGAATCGGTAATTTTTTTTTTAATTCTTGTTAAAAAAAGTTCTACAAACAACAGGCATCTAGTTTTTTGACATATTTTTCAGATGCGTGTTTGCTAATAAACTTGATCATAATTTGTTACGGGTAAATATTACAAAAACCCATTACACCAGATCAAAACGAGACTTGAACGTGATTGAAACCTCAGAAGAGTACATCCTTAACATCAATTCAATGTCCCGAATATGAAAATAATTCACCATTATGGTAAAGTGAAGCGCCCCTGTCACACCCTAAATTTCTCTACCCCAGACTTAATTTTTGTGATTACCATATCAGGACATCAAACTGTAAAAAAAAAGTCAAATAGGAAAAAAAATGCTAAAACCCTTCATTTCATCATTATGGTAAAGTGAAGTGCCCCTGCCCCACCCTAAATTTCTCTACCCCAGACCTTTTTTTTGTCATTTTCAGATAGAATACATTAGAAAAAAAGTTTGTCAGAATAGAAATTGATGGTAGCCTTCATTTCACCATGGGGCGGTTCTTTCCACCATTATGGTAATGTGAACCACGGTTCATTTCACCATTATGGTAATGTGAACCATGGTTCATTTCACCATGCTTCACAATACCATACTACACCGGTTACCAAAGATTGTGGAAAAATATATACGTAACAAGTTTGTGCAAAATTGAATATCAACCTACTAGTTTTGATTGAGACAACAGTAAAATATTAGCCCTGCAAATTAACAGATATACAGTATATAAAAAAGAAAAAAAATGCGTAATACTGTAACACGAACTTTCCTCTGTATTTTACATAAATGTTCTAATATGAGTATCTCTTTCTGGTAGTTTTGTCCAAACTGAAATCAGAGTTCCCTGCCCTGGACTCTGTGGTGGTGACGATGGCGCTTGATGTTTGTGAATACAAGGAGGATCAGGCAAGGATCATACTGAAAAGTTGGGGAGATAATGATAAAGGAGGCAGCAAGGCACAATCACGTCCAATGTAAGAACCTACACTGATATAGAGGGACTTCATCAATCAGGATCAGTATACAAACTGGCTTTAGTTTTAGGATGTACATGTGTCCCACTATTCACTCAGCCATTTAAAGATATTCCCAATCTGTTAAAAATTCAAACTTATTCAACAAAATATCTTGCTAGTGTAGAAGGCTGTAAAAAAAGTTCAAATATATTGCTTTGGAATTCTTTGAATACAAAGAGGTAAATTGTTTTCATAAACATTTTATTTTGTAAACAAATCTTTTGTGATATTTTCAGGTCAGGTTCTAAGACAACAGAAGCAGCTGCTCTTTCCTCTTCATCCCTGGAGCCTGTTCCTTTTGGCGATGATGGACGCCCTTCATCTAGGTTAGTACATAATGCACATCAGTTATAGCTTTAATACCAAAAACTCATACAGTCCTCACACAAATCTTTCAAAGCTAACTTTTATTTTGTGACACTGAGATGAATTAAAAATCTTGATATTAAGTTTATATTTCTGGTGAAAGGATATTATTGTTTGGAGAATTTTGCCTGTCCAATTTCATTACAATATCATTATGTTCAGATATAAAAGAATCTTATGATATTTTCGTCAAAGTAAAACAAGTCCTTAACTTTGCGAACTACTTTTCTTTCAAACACATGCTTTTGTGCATTGATAGAAGAAGTGATGCACGGCCTTCCTCTAGTAATAAGTCCAGTCAGCCCAGATCTGGTCAGCCCAAGAAGACAACATCTGTAGCAACAACCCACCCAGGCCATAAGAGGAATAAACCAACACATGTTACCAAGTAAGACTTCACTTAAACCTGATTAAAATATCTAGACCAAGATCCTCTAACTAATGCCTTGCATGTCTTTACACACAATTCCAATACTAAGTACAATTTTTGTACGACCAATTTTAATGTCTCAGATTTTGTTCAGAAAAAAAGGGTTTAGATATAAGGTGGATATGACTGGCTTTATTTTTAAGTTTAATAGAGTTGTAATGGAGAATCATGAATAGATTAGTGTTTGTTTTTACTTTAACTTTTGGTCCTCTGGAGGAGAAAGAGGATCATAGATTCCTGTTGTATATATATATATCCATCCGTCATCTGACCAGATGTGATTTGGCCTGAGAGGATGAACAGCTAAAGAGATGTTATAACTTTGTACGTCTATTATGTTACATAAGTGGGGATGTAACAGTATCATGACTGGAAACAAGAAGTCAATATCACGGTGAGAGGTCAAATATGAAAAATATATTTTTTGTGGTCTAATATGTGTCAAGACCAAACATTTTTATACAGAATCACATAATTTGATACAAAATAAATTTCCATTGGAATGAAAGGTAATGGAAATGCTGACAGAGCAGTTAAAAATGTGTATAACTTACAACAAACCAATATCAAACTGCCATATACAGATTTTAAACCAATTATTGGATCAGCCATTTAGAAAGTATGGCAGCAACGATTGAATCTCAAGACTATACCGTAGTAACAACATTTTAAAATGCCAACCAAAACTTAAACCTTGTCTCACCAGTTGGAAAGACCACAGAAATGTCTCAACAGCACTAACATAGCAATATTTGAATGTAGGTTATCATTTGAAATACATACTTACCTCAAACATCTGTGGTTTTTCTGCCTCGCTGTTCAGAATGAGTGAGAGACTGTTGACGAGAGCCAGTCTTCTCACAAATCTAGTGACCGTCTGCTGTCAGAATACAGTCAGTGCTAATTCTACAAGGTCAGGGCATTGTCAATATGGCAATAAGCATGTGCTTTCTGTCGTCTGCTTTTGTCCCATGATTTTGTTTTGTATTCATTTTCTCATAATTAGCATAATTTACAACTGCGGAGGTAATTTTGGTGACATTTGTAAAGGCTCCCTTACAATTAGAACTTGTTTTGTATTAATTTCTACATAAACTCTCATTGAACACTTGTAGTGACTAAATGTTACTGAAGGTAAATTGTGCTAACTCTAAATTCTGAAATAGATTATGCTGTTGATCAAGGTGCTATAAGTACATGTACCTGGTATGCATCAACATTTTTGCCCAGATATCGTCACTCCCTGATTAAAACACATGCATATATATTTAGTCAATCACCCCTTGACTTGATATTACCTTGGTAGTCATAATCAGTGATCAACAGCAAGAAAGTAAAATATCAATTTAAAGGCTAACAAAATAATCTCGATACTTTAAACTGTGAAAACAATTGAAAAAAAAAAAAAAAAATATTAGAGAGGAATATTCACTGGGGAAAAAAACCTGAACAGAATCAATGAGAGCATCAGTCATCAATCACAAAGGTTCCCTGTACACCGCAGGATGCATGCTTCAGACCCACAATTAGTAGAACAGGTTTCTGCTTTGGAATCATGTTGACCATTTTGTTCTATTTTTGTTCTAAATATCATTTGCAGCAGTATTTGTTTTCCATCATTCGTCCTGTCTTTCTAGACTGCAGAAGCCTGTACTGCAGCATGTACGTGTCAATTTGAATCGGGTATGAACTGTGTTGATAATCCGTTTCCAGTCTTTATGAATGACACAGTTTTGCTGGCAAACATCATAATGCACCCTACCGCATTATGATTTGTTTCCTTACAAAGCTGTGTCATTCATGTAGACTGTAAATGCCATATCAACATATTTCAATCCTTATATTTACCATTATTGGAGTATTTTCATATATTGGAAATTCAAATGTGCTTTTTGAAATTCTGAAGTGTGTATGCTTGTTCAATGAATAGTAGTACTTTTATGGAAGGTGAAAGGTATCCAATACTACAATGATTACATCATGATAATGATGACATCAATACTTGGGTCATGACATACAGTCTACATGAATGCCATGTGAATTTGGTAGGGTTATTGGTAGTAATGCTATACAGTGGTAAATATTGTATCTTTAATGCAATTACTTAATGTGCCAAGTTCATGTGCTTTCTTTTTGCTGTGTAAAGTCACATTTCAGACATTGTTTGTGATCACCGTATATTGTTTAGATACAGTGAACCAGTAGTAGTTACATGGCATGAACCAGTAGTTACATGGCATGCAAGTGAAATGTACAATAATATATACATGTTCTGTAGTATTTTTATTTTTCAACTTTATTAGATTAAGGTCAAAGAAACTTATATAGTTCGTTTCATTTTCTTCAAAGCATTACGAAAGTGACATTATATTTGATTTCTGTTTTTTCATCAGATGTTTTACTATAAATGTCACAGTTTCTCTTCGGATACAGCTGGTTCAGCCTCTTTATTAGTGACTGCACCAGATACAGCAACATATAATTACTGCACAACAATTAATGATAACATTTAATATGGATGTATTAAATAAAAATTAAATGAAGTGTACCACATTAAGATAATTAATCTAATGTTTTGGAATAATCAACAGATGACATTTGTTGAAATTGAAGTAAATTTGATGGCATGGTCAGTCAGTCCAAGCTCAGTCAGTTTAAGAGCTTACTTTTGGTAAAGCACAAAAGGAAGAGAAGTCAAGGTTCTTATATCAGTGCCACACTCAATAGTGTCACAACTGTCCTTTAGTATCTCCCCATGATTTGTATGAATTATAAGTATTCACGCAGAGAATATATATATTGTTAAAGTTGTAAATTGTAAAAAAAGCACCATTACATATCAATTTGTTCACCCTATACATTTGATTGTTGTTGCAGACAAACACAGCCTAGCAACCACGTTGTAATCAACCAACCGAGGGCCATCTCCACCAATAGGACCCCAACTAGTGGTCCCAACACAGGTCTGAGAATGGGACCAGACAAAACTATCCTCCTGTAAGTACACCACAGTATAAAGGGCCCGATTACATATACATGCACCAGACTTTTTAAGCCAGGAGACAGGGCGGAACAATTCTCTCCTGTTGGTACACCACAGTATAAAGGGTCCCACATACACAGTCCTATAAAAGCTAGGGGAAAGGTCCAAACAATTCTCTCCTGTTGGTACACCATAGTATAAAGGGTCCCACATACACAGTGCTAGTAAAGCTAGGGGAAAGGCCCAAACAATTCTCTCCTGTTGGTACACCATAGTATAAAGGGTCCCACATACACAGTCCTATTAAAGCTAGGGGAAAGATCCAAACAATTCTCTCCTGTTGGTACACCATAGTATAAAAGGTCCCATTACTTATTCATATGAGGTCATTATTGCCTACGAATAGGACCAGACAAATTTATCCTGTAGGTTTACCACAGACTACAGTGTCCTGTTATATATTAACATCAGGTAATCATAGCCTAAAGAAAGGACCAAGCAATTCTCTCCTGTTAGTGCACCACAGTATAAAATGTCCCATTGCACATTCCTATATATCAGGTAAGTACTGCCTAAGGACAGGACAAGACAAATCTCTCCTGTAGGTCCACCACATGATAAAGTGTCTGGTTATATGATAACATTAGGTAATTATAGCTTTTGATTTGACTTACCCTCATCATCCAATTTAAAAAACCTAAACACAGAAAAGATTGCGTGTTCCAGAAAAGCACCAACAATCTATCTGAGCCTTTACTCACTTTATTTTTATTCTTTAAATGAATGATTTTTGTTTCTAACTTTCTTTCTACTTAGATATGTAGTTCAAAAATAGGTTCCGTACAGTGGATGATAAAGTGATTATGAGTAATGCAAGTCCTTTTTTCAACAGTTCGGAATACACCTTGGTTCATGGCCCAAACCCTTCCAATCGCCAAGGACCGGAACCATCTAGGAGTTCTGGGGCTCAGGGGGCCACTGGACCTGACCCCATGAATCACTGTGGGTCTGAAGCGCTGGTTAACTCCAGACCCCAGGCCAGCTATCAGTCCTTCTTGGTAACAAGCATATAAGATACCTCTACTGTGAAGCTGCTAACAATACTAGCAGATAACCATTATCTCGTATAGCTGTCGTAAGTATTTCAGTGGTAAGTGAATCTTGTCAGAAGAATTAGTTTGAATTTCAGATATACAGATAATGATTGATATTCTTCTATAAACAGAAGAAATGAGAGTAACAGTCAGTTTAAAGCACTTCTTCTCCAACAAATGAGAAAAAATGCAGGCAAATATAAACTATGAATGATATAGAAGAAGTATTTGAATTATTTTCTTCTTATTTTACCGGTATTGATATTTAGACTTAAAGAGCGACCTCGATATTCTTGTAATTGTTCTTGGTATATTTTCATGGAAACAAATACTTACAGATGTAACCTTCTTCATGTTAACCTCTTGTTAGTAATTTTACACACATTGGGATAAACATTTTGTCAAATGTTCAAGGATCCCTGAACCACTGCCAAAATCTGTACTTAACTGTTTTCCCCAGCATGACTATGGCTTTGACAAAACGTTTCTGAAAAGAAAACCATACCTTACAGGACTTTTATGAAAAGTAATAAAAATGAAATAAATAAACTACATGTATGATCAATAATAGTGTTTTGAGGGTAAAACTTCAGTGGGGCTAGACCAGGATTTAAACACTGGACCTCAAATTGTTAAACTATTGCTCTAATTGATTGAGCAGCGTTGTCATCAGAAGTATTCTGCCCAAACTTTTCTACCATTATATCCAAACAGAAGTTAAGGGGAGGTTACTGCATATAGGAAAAACATAGTGCAGTGGGGCAAGGATCCTTAAGGAAGTTAAGGGGAGACGGAGGTTACTGTATATAGGAAAAACACAGTGCAGTGGGACAAGGATCCTTAAGGAAGTTAAGGGGATCCGGAGGTTACTGTATATAGGAAAAACACAGTGCAGTGGGACAAGGATCCTTAAGTAAGTTAAGGGGAGGTTACTGTATATAGGAAAAACACAGTGCAGTTGGACAAGGATCCTTAAATTATAGAGGTTCATTATGCTCGTGTGATAATACA
Source organism: Mizuhopecten yessoensis (assembly GCF_002113885.1). NCBI lineage: Eukaryota > Metazoa > Mollusca > Bivalvia > Pectinida > Pectinidae > Mizuhopecten > Mizuhopecten yessoensis. Next base: position 493,928 of record NW_018405055.1, read on the forward strand.
TAAATAGACTTATTTTAATCAGACTAAATATTGTAATTTATGAAGAATATATCAAATCTGTTGTGGAAGACATTTAGAATTTTATACTGAGCACCATAGAAATCAAAGGACCAACATTTTTTTCTCAGTTGTCAGTTTTAGAAATACAAAGATGTCTTATATACACAAATATAAGATGAGGAGTGATCGAATGTGTCACGGGACGGAAATGTTCCTGTTGTGACCCTTGAAAGTTGTCACAGGACGGAAATGTTCCTGTTGTGACCCTTGAAAGTTGTCACGAGATGGAAATGTTTCTGTTGTGACCCTTGAAAGTTGTCACGGGACGGAAATGTTCCTAATGTGACCCTTGAAAGTTGTCACGGGACGGAAATGTTCAGGTTAGCAACTGTTCTCAAATCTATTAAATCTAAGTAATGAATATAATCTTTCTATGAATATTTACGTGTGAATATTTTCACACTTATTTACTCAACACGAAAAACGTGAGCATTTCCTCACCGCAAATATTCTCTTTTACAGTATTTTGTGTACCATGAATACTATCTAATATGAATATATGTACAACTGTTATCTTAATACATACTAAACATATTTGCATGTTGTGTATGTATACCTGTAAATTGCTCTGATTGTTGTCTATTATAATTGTATGTATTTATCACAAATTTTTGGTAATTGACTTTTTGAGAGCTAGAACTTTTATGGTGTTCCTTACAATGTGTGTACGGTTTAGAAATTGTCAATTACATTAGTATATTTAACTTCACTACCTTCAATATGATGCCCTGTAATAGTACAAAACTGTACATTCTCCGTCTCGATTGCCTTATCTTTTTACTGTTGAGTGTTGTAGGATTTTAATTGCATGTTTTTGCCTTAAGTTGTTTGAGTACTCATTTTCGCTGCTGCACTAACTTAAATGAGGTAGACATACATACCCTCTCGTAAGTCTAAACAATTAAATGCATAATTGGATATCTAAAATATGTCCATGTCTGATAAATTGTAATTAAATGATAAAATGTATGGCCAGGAATACAAACTATCTTCAAAGCAACGAAGAATGAAAATAATTTGGAAGAAAAAGTTATGTAATTAATCAAATGTTTTTGGTTAATATAGTGGAATTTTAATAAGGGTCCAATACATATATATATTTAACTTAGAACCTGAAACAGAGTGTAGCTTTTATACATGTGATCCTCAGAACTGTTACCTCATGTTTCGTTTTGTTTCATCTTATGTTCTGTTTGTCTTTCATACTCATTATTATGAATAAAAGTCAAAAATACCCTATTTGTATATATTATATTTCCTTTGCTCCCAATTATCATGAACAAAACAGGTTTATATAAAATCATTACCTGAAGAGTTTTCCGATTAATTTATACACTTACTTGCCCGTCAGTTTGTAGTCCATTAGTACTTTACACTGTGTCAACATTCAGGGTTTTTGGGAATGGCACTTTGGTCATCTCGGTTTGAAGCTAGAAAAATACGATGTGTGACCGATTGATGATTGATACTGATGTATCTCAATATATCAAGTGGAGATAAAGGTAGAATTGATCACCACTGGTGTTGATTATTTTTCTCGTAGCTCTACGACACAAAAGCCCTTATTTTTCGTCGACTCATCTATTTGTCAAATTACCTTTTTTCGGGTCTCTACATTGCATCGACTTTGTACACACAAGTTCTTTTCCGTGTGAATATAGGCATTCTTAAAATAGACCTGAAATTAAAAGTTCAAGTGGAATTCGTTATTTAATGTATTCCTATGTATCAGAGTTTCAGACGAGTGAACATTTCCTGTTTTCCTCACTCTGAGGAATCTGTCTAGTAATATTAAGTTACGGATAGTTGAGCAAGTCTGTTTGATGAGCTTATAACGACTTATCTAGAAAGTAAAGAAGAACTATACATGTCAGAACCAACGAAGTAAAACATTACATTTCATCCAAACAAAAGTGAACTTCAACATCGGGTTTTGATTTATTCTAGCTGTAATGCTGGTTCCCTCAGAAAAGAATCTGTACAAGATAACTCAAAAATTGCTGAAATTGAAAGCTTATGTTTTTAATAATTACTCAATTTGAAAGGTGACCAAAATAATAAATTGGAGCGATGTTTTCAACGAAGCGTGTACAAAACCCAGCAAAATTAAACGAGGTGGCAATAGTAATGGCACTACGGTAATAACCGAGTTACACCTGACATTACGACTTATCATGAAAACAAAGTAAACAAAAATACAAAGATTATACAAATGTAGTACTAATTTAAAATTGTTAAATAAATTCGTCACAAGACGAAAAAGGATATTACCGGCTTTTCAAACTAAAGCAAAAAACAATTTAGGAAATATCAACTTAAAAGAAAAAGTAAACAAGGAGTTTCATACTTAAATTAATTGCATTGCAAAGGACAACAGGGGGAAAGTTGATGTGTTTGACGGATATTTAGTATTATTAGTGTATTTACAGAAGAACTTAATGAAGATATACAAACATTGGAAGCATCACCTATACAGCTACCGTTTAAGGAAATAACAAATAAAGTTTCAGTTAAAGGATAATTCACGTCCTTAGATAACCTTAGCTGTTAGAACGTTATACCCTATAACACCAATCAATGATAACTTGATTAATTCACCACAGGCACTGAAAAAATCATCTATGTGTAAGCCGCCCACTAAACTGTGTATCTGAACAGGAAAGCATTGTTCCATCAGGTAGCGCAGACATTTTATAGAAAGGTCCAAAAAATCCGATCCAGGAAATTATTGGCAGATTAGACTTACAAGAATCTTTTGGAAGACATGATAATTAGTTAACATAATTTATTGTTAAAAGTATTATCTATGCAGTCCTAATAGGTACAAGATATGGACAAAACAATTCTTCTTTACCTAAAACATCCATTAGATCATTTCTTCTTATTTACCAAGTCACTGAAGCGTAAAACATAGGGCAAATTCAGCGTTTTTAATAAGCGTAGATCGACCTTAGCTTAACCATATTGTCAGTATTATCAAAATATCACTTAATTTAGTTATTGATGTAGACCGAAATATTCGTAGTTTTGTGATACATGAGAAATATTAAGTATTGAGAAGGTCACAAAGGGGCTTTAGATATTTATCGAATAGCCTGCGCCAGGAGAGCAACTCTAGCTGCATCATTGATGGAGGTATTGTCAGTGTTGCAGTAATAGTTACCAAGATGTGGACTTTACTTGCTGTAATGTGGGAATATCAAGGAAGCTACTAAAGTGTGAAATCCAGCATCAACAGCACATGTGTTCAGTAGAACGTTTATACATTGTAGACTCATCATAACGTATAACGCTCAGGAATTTTACCTTTAATAGTATGACGTTTTACAACGAAAAACATAAAGAAGGTAAACACGTTCTTTGTAAATATAAATATATAGATTATGTTACTGTTTTTAAGTAAACTGTTAAACTGATGAACAATCTACTGTTGCATTATGCATACTCTAGATAGCCAATCGTGTTTACGTTATGGCGTATCCGCTACGTACGCACTGCTACGTATTAACAAGTGTTGGGTGTGAACATGCCACACGGTCGGTGTTTCCGGTGTGACTGACAGCGTACGGCAAATGTTAGTTTTTGTACACATACAAGTTAATGCGGTCACCCATGGAATGAACAAACTTGTATATAGGTTAAAAAATAATGTTTTACTAATTCATATATTTAAAGAATTTGAAAAATAATAAACTCGTATTTGCTTAACTACAAGATAATTTGTAATGTTCATTATGTAGATATTTTTCATTATTGCAATACCAGTCTTCTGAAAAGTATTATTCAAGCAAAACCAATCAGGTTTAAAAGCAAAAATATCTTAACCAAATAACGGTTCTTTTTTAAACTAAGATTTATTTTTTTCTTTCATTTTTAGCTCACCTGGTCCAAAGAACCATGGTGAGCTTATGCCATACTGCAGCGTCCGTCGTCCGTCCGTCAATTTTTCCTTTAAAATGCTACTTGTCCTGAACGGCCAAGTAGATTTTGAATAAATTTGGTCTGAAGTATCCTTGGGTGAAGGGGGAGCCAGTTTTGTATTAACCGTGGGTCTGGCCCCCAGGGGAAATAGAGGTAAAACCTTTAAAATCCTTCTTCTACCGTAGGGTTTAAGGGATTTTATCCTTATTCAGTCTGGAGCATCCTTGGTCCAAGTGGACTCAATTTTGTATAAACCGTGGGTCTGGCCCACCAGGGGCCCGAGGGGCGGGGCCCAATAGGGGAAACGTAGCAAATTATTCTTGAAAACCCTTCTACTTCTGTAAGAATGAAAGGATTTGGTCCATATTTGGTATGGAGCATCCTTGGGTTAAGGGGAACCAATTTTGTATAAACGGTGGGTCTGGCTCCCCTGGGGGCGTGGCCCAATAGGGGAAATATAGCAAATTCTTAAAAATCCTTCTTCTGTAGGAATTGAAGGATTTGTTCCATCTTTGGTCTGAAGCATCTTTGGTGAAGGGGGAACCAATTTTGTATAAACCGTGGGTCTGGCCCCTCAGGGGCCTGAGGGGCGGGGCCCAATAGGGGAAACATAGCAACATATTCTTTAAAAAGCTTCTTCTTCTGTAGGAATGAAAGGATTTGGACCATTTTTGGTGTGGAGCATCCTTGGGTAAAAAGGAACCAATTTTGTATAAACGGGGTGTGTGGCCCCATGGGACCTGAGGGGCGGGGCCCAATAGGGGAAATAGAGGTAAACCTTTAAAATCCTTCTTCTACCATAGGGATGAAGGGATTTCTTCCCAATTTGGTCTGGGGGATCTTGGGCAAAAGGGACTCAATTTTGTATAAACAGTGAGTGTGGCCCCCCTGGTGGCAGAAGGGCGGGGGCCCAATAGGGGAAACAGCAAATTCTTCAAATACTTTCTTCTTCTGTACGAATGACAGGACTTTGTCCAAATTTGGTATGAAGCACCTTTGGTGAAGGGGAACCAATTTTGTATAAACAGTCTGTCTAACCCCACTGGAGGCAGAGAGGCGGGGTAGGGGAATTAGCGGTAAAACCTTTAAAATCTTTCTTCTACCATAGAGATTAAGAGATTTTATCTTAATTTAGTCTGGAGCATCCTTGGGCCAAGGGGACTCAATTTTGTATAAACAGTCTGTCTAACCCCACTGGAGGCAGAGAGGCGGGGTAGGGGAATTAGCGGTAAAACCTTTAAAACCTTTCTTCTACCATAGAGATTAAGGGATTTTATCTTAATTCAGTCTGGAGCATCCTTGGGCCAAGGGGACTCAATTTTGTATAAGCAGTGGGTGTGGTCTCCCAGGGGGCAGAAGGGCGGGGCCCAATAGGAAAAATAGAGGTTAAACCTTTAAAATCCTTCTTCGACCATCGGAATTAAGGGATTTTATCCTTATTTAGTCTGGAGCATCCTTCGGTCAAGGGGACTCAATTTTGTATAAACGGTGGGTATGACTCCCCCTAGGGGCATAGGGGTGGGGCTTTGTTTGAAATTCGTTCTCGCTATATCTCAAGTACTGGATGGATCTTTCTGAAATTTCATATGTACTTACAGCACCTACCAGAGAGTGCTATATCTTTACTTCATACCAATTATTTTTAACATATCTAGGTGAGCGATACAGGCCCTCTGGGCCTCTTGTTTTAAATATTGTCAGCAAAATTATAAAATAAGGTGTTATTGGAAAATATGTTTGATACAAGCAAGAATAGAGATCTCTTGTACTAAAAATGACGCATTGGCACAATAAACATTTAAGTTAAATACGTTTGATAGAGAAGTGTGAAAGAAAAGGGGGTAGTAGGGAAGCTTTTTAGATCACCTGAGCTTTGCTCAAGTGACCTATTTTAATCGCATTCCGTCCGTCGTCGTCCGTCGTGCGTAAACTTTTTACATTTTCAACTTCTTCTCAAGAACCAATGAATGGAATTTTTTCAAACTTGGTCAGAATCATCCTTGGTAGATGAGGCTACAAAATTGTAAAATTGGGATTTCAACCCTAACCCCTGGGGCCCGGGCGGGGCCCCAAAGGGAAAATTAACCAATATTTCAAAAATCTTCTTCTCCAGGCTCAGATGTATCACATTCGTTTTCTCTGCATGGAAAGAAGGGTCATCAGGGGCTTTATTTAAATTGTAAATTTCGGACCCCCGAGCTATCCGTTCTCCCTTGGGAAGGGGGTTAAGTTTACTATAGTTTATATAGGGAAATTACACTTTTGGGTATATTTTATCCATTTTCAGCAGAAAATTACTCAAACTTAGCCAGAATCATCTTTGGTGAATGAGGTATTACATTGTAAAATTGGGATTCCTGCCCCATCCCCAGGGGCTAGGGCGGTGCCCCAAAGGGAACATTTACCAATATTTTAAAATTCTTATCCTTTGATGACATGACAAGTATTGTATTTCACTTAGTTTACATGCTGATTTCCACATCACATCTAAACAATAAAATAAAGCTACCAGTACATATGATATAACTCAGGTGACCGCTAAGGCCCTTGGGCCGCTTGTTTAAGCTATCAATAACTCTTAAAATATCAAAATGTTTTCATCGAATTTACTATGACAAGATAATGCAATTCGATAACAAAATATGGAATTAAGGTTAGATAGAATTTCTTTGAAAATGATATAAAAATCGAAATTGCCATCGTTAAAATTTGGAATACATCAACTTATTCTTCTTTATCGGTCTAGTTATACATCTCTTAAACATGGTATTAGCATTTTTCTTCTGTCTGATTGACGGTACAGAACATCATCTTGACATTATTTTATATGATTTTGTAAGTTTAACTTTTTAACTTTACATTATAATTCATGTTTAACTTTGTCTTATCATGAAATATAATTTAGAAATAATTATTATTATTCAATCCTTACCTGAACCCCGAAAGTCTCTTTACATGTTTGTACCTCCCCCTCTGTTTAAACAGTAGTTGGGACTGGTTTGAACGTTTATCGTTTTGGCCACTAGCATCACCGATATTATGGCGTATGGTGTAGTGTAATTAATGTTTTTGGCATACTGTTCATATTACAACATTACAAAAGTGCAGTAACATGTATGTGTGTTGTGTTCATCTTTCTAAATACAGCGGTGTAGACTATGGTGGATTATTTTTGTATCCGAGGTTTGCCGTAATCTTGAAAGGCAAAGCGATCTATTTTGAGTAGTGGCACCGTTCATAGCATACACACTTTACACATTATCAATATGAAACTAACCAGTACTCCTCTTAAATTTGAATTCATATACTTTAGGGGGTTTACGCACTTCCTGGTTTAGACCAGTTTGGATGTTCCACTTTTTGGCCCCTAGCATCACTGATTAGTTCCCTGATGGACGACACATTTCAATAGTGCAGTGCAATTCTTTTGACATACTGTATCGAATATTTAAGCACTGAACTGCTTTCATTTGGTATTCATATTGCCAATGAATGCCAACTGAAAGCAGTTTAATACATACATTTAGCATTTTTGGAATCTGTTCATCTCATAAAAAAATAATTACACATATTATTTTTCTGCATTTAGTTCAAACAGTGATTGTATCGTGTATGCTTTTTCAATGAATAGAACATCCATCTCCCGGATATGGTCAGTGGTATGCAACATGTCCATGTCATTTAAAGCCTTATGAATGCCAACTAAATTTGGTAGGGTTATACAGTTACAATGCCATACGATGGTAAATATGTAGCGGGTGGGAAAGTTGTCGTAATAAGACAAAGCCGCTGGGTTCGGTTCTATTGCATTTTAATGATCATAAATAGAAACATTCTGAAATACACAATAAAAATACGCATAAGCTCTACATACATTTATGTCATATTCAGGTAAAATACAATCTACAAATCTTAACAATTCAATGATCAGTACTAAGATAATAAAATTACAACATTTTCTGGTACTTATTTCTGATATTTTCCGAAAAGAAATTATTCAATGATATAAGAATAAAATCTATGACTTCAGCAAAATAGTTATTTTACTTTATACATTATCATACACGTTTACAATACTTCGAATCTTGAAATTCCAAGTACATGAATTTAATATCACATTTATACACTATCAGTACATTATAGATGCAGTATAAATTCACTTTATATACAGTATAAATACACTTACAACACGTATCGTGCATTAACGTCACAAGGCAGAAAACGCGTGTCCTAATGACTAAACCGTCATCATCTCACATAATGAATCTGAACGAACTACAATAAATACAATAGAATAATAGAGAAACGTATCACAACAAATGCATAACGCTTAACTTTTACAATACATATATTTAACTTATAACGGGATCACAAATACCCGAACCTTCATTCCAGAATAACATATTTAGTATCAAACCGGTCATCAAATCAACGATTCATTAAAACATATTATTAAACCATTCACACTTATCATACACACGGGAAGATACACACTTTGGAATAGAGTTAATATAGAATCAAACTAATTGAAATAGACATTTCATCTTACCGAAAATAGACCTGTTAATATCAAACTGAATCTCCCGACCTGTTCTCCTTTCAAATCAATTTAAAAAAGTGACCGGAAGCTAAAACAAACCTACACGAGTACTAACGACACAAACTTTCGACTAACGAAATAACTTCGTCGAAGTCCGCCAAGTCCGTCACTTGTCTTACCTGTCACTGATCACAACTCACATACATGTATATACGTACACACAAACCGCCGCGCCTGCCCGAATGTTTCCCGCGCGGAGCGTAAAGATAAGACGTTACGTCTTGCGTCGTGAATTATATAAACACGGACATTATATCAGTAATATATTTATACGAACAGTATTACAAAAATTTCATTCATGAATGAATATGTATGAATACATATGCTATATAGTATAAATACAACATATTAAAAAACAATACATTCAAACATATATTATATTATATGAATACTTTTAACTGAACAAATGATGCCTAAATAAATCGACCCTGTTACAAATACAACATTATAGAGGTACAATCACGTGTGTGTACGAAACATTAATAAGGGCACCACACAACAATGAAGGGGGATACCGGATCACAAAATACGTGCAGTCTATTGTGAGATAATTTCCTCTCTCCCACAACCACTATAGGTTTCCTCACTCCTAACTTATTGGATAAACCTACTAGGAGTTGTTTACATTCTAGACGTGGTTTATTGATCAGTCTTCTAATTATGACGTCAAGTAACAATGCTTTGCGACGTCATCGTCTATTGTGACGTCATGGTTTATGGCAATTGTTTCTCCACTCGGAAACAATTCAGTGATTATGTATTTCTAAGAGAAAAATATGGTTTTCAAGATACAATATCTGAACATTTTGAGGAAAAAGGTCGCAACACTTGTGATGGTTGATTATCATTTTCATCTAAATCTCGTTAGATAATTTCCGAAATTAAACCTGGTCTTTATACCATTTGAAAATTGAATACATTGAGTTAGGGGGAACCTCTATTTATCAATGCCCATTCGATGCACAGATCCTACACATTATACATGTTAACATCAGGACTTACAGAGGCGAATTAAATGGGTCAATTACTATCATATTGGAAAGTTGATTTTCAAATAATTGATGTTAATGTATTATGAAGGATGTTCTTATACGTATCAATTTCGTTTGACCTCTTTTTTATCTGATAATTTAACCTTTCCACTCGTAAAAATTGCAGTATATTTCAAATACCCCTGCTCAGTTTACCGTTTATAACACTCATCAGAATGATCAGTGGCGTCACACGACCAAATAGGGTTCATTGGTTCATGAGTGTCGCACAACCAAATGGTGTTCATTGCTTATAATAAATTATTGTATGATGTTCTAAGAAATATGTCATGCGAAATTAAAATATTTAACGTAACACCTACACGTTTCCAAGCTACTCTGCCGTGTAATTATTTGTTTTCAGAATACATAACCTAGAAATTAAGCTGGATAGATTGATGCCGAGGGGTTATATTAGAAGAGGGATTTAGCTGGATAGATTGGTGTTCATGGGTTATATTATAGGAGGGAGTTAGCTGGATAGATTGGTGTTCAGTGGTTACATCAGAAGAGGAATCCATATGGATAGATTCAATAAGATTGATCAGTTTGGAAATATGTGATATCAAAGTTTGACTTTCTACACAAACAATGAACGTATTAAACGTGTCGCAACGTTACAAGACCGACTGGTCCCTTTGTCAAGTTATGCACTCAGCCTTTGCTTGACAAAAGAACCAGTCGGTCTTACAACGTTGCGACACGTTTACATTGTTTGTGCAGAAACTAAAACTTTGATATCATCTGGTTGGGGTACTCAGCTTAAAATTATTACAGGAATAATGCACTGAGTTTTGGCCATGTTTTCATTTCAAATACTATATATATAAGAGGGATGTCTATCAAGTATTCCTCATTTTTAAACTTCACCAAAAATATTCATATTATTAAATAATTGGGACAATTTTATATTTTAGTTTCCAAAATAATATAAGGACTTGTTAGAAGTTCTGTAACATAGCTACCCTGCCGACATCTGGTCAAATAAACCCAATGTGCTAACCAGTCTGAGTCAAAGGGGTAGTGACAAAGTCAAAAAAATAAAAAAAAGTTACGGCGCCATTCTTTCTCTGGATAAGGTTTGCAATGTTATATAAACGGTCTATCTGTCGCGACAAAGTTCGCACAGTTACGTATTATATCCTTGCACTTGAATCTAAATCGGTCGCAGAAAACCTGCACAGTTACAATGCAATAAACGCAGTATTATGGTAATCTGTCGCCGCTTGTCCGCACAGCCACATTATAATCTGCACAAACAATTTGTAGTAATCTGTGAGACATTGTCTACACAGCTACAAAACACTACCTCAACCGAGAGGAAGACTGGTACTATTACAAGCATTAAGTTGAGTCTACCCCATATATGCCAAACTTTTATTCTGATGTATATATAGAGTATGTGTACTGTTGATATAATGTTGTGATGATTGATGCTATATATGTTTACACTATATGTACATGATGTCGCTAATTAAATGTTATACATATAACTTATCTTCCGTTATTTGTTCAATTTAAAATCTGGATATATTTGTGTTCTGGAGTTATACCAGAAAGAGTGATTTGGCTAACTTACTGGTGTTCAGGGTTATAAAGGAAAAGTGGTTTGCTGGATAGATTAAGAAACACGAGAAATATAGGGAGAAGGTTTAAGCTGAATAGATTTTGGTGTCGGATTGGTTAACTTCCATATAAAATATCCATGAACATGTTTAACATAGGATATAAAATAGACTCAATTCAGATTAAATCTATCTATTTTTTCAACAATAATAAGAACATGTGCACACGCGTGCATCTACGTATATTTTATATTTTACATTCAGTACTAAGAGTAACTGTTAGATATTACAAATTCTAGAATCATTGGTTACTTTAATTCGGTTTCACATCGCTGTGTTCCTGGTGAGTTATATATGCAATATGAGTTTGTAAGGAAGAACATGTGTTATATACTTGAATACCGTATTATTTGTTTTCTATAATACGTTAGCCCGAGTTTTCTCTGGCCCTGACACCAGATATAGATAGTTTGACAGATAAATAGTAACACTTTAACAAATGATCCAACCGGATGGTGTACCCTTGGCCTGTGCTGTATCTATGCGCACCTATAAAATTACATTGCCCGTAAAATGTATGCAACACATTTTGCTATATGGATTTAGTTGTTTATTATATTGAGACATTCCTATGAAAATTGTGGAATTCAATAGGACCCACACACTAACAACTTAAAAGTGTAAATGTGTATTGTATGATGAGGTAATACAGTCCTGAAACATGACATAAATGGAGGTATATTTGAAGGCAAATAGCGCTAACCCCTTGTCCACTTCCCGTCACGATATCCATGCAGCTTCCGGTGTCGGCGATACGACGTGTAAACCACACACTTGTACGCGCACGGACGACGATAAAGCGTCACAATGATTGTGAAGATAATTAACAGCGGTCAGAGTTAATATTGCCCTATGAAAACCTCACATGAAGTTAAATGAACGTGCTTTGGATTGATATATGTGAATGCTTCACATTCTGGAATTTTAACAAAAAAAGGCAACATTACTGATTCGAAAACTAGATGAGGTGTACTTGAAATAACTATCAAGCTTGCATTGCTGATATGAAGCAGCTGTGGGGGCGAACCAATATGTATTATAAAAGTGAGTCAACTTTGGCTGTGTTACGCTGATTTATATACAAAATGTGATACGGTACACGTTTCAGTTGTGCCGAAATTCCTCGTTATACCATAGACAGTAAACATCATCTATTTCAACTATTTGTTGTAGTAGCCAGCAGGCGTCTTCATTGTTCCATGTTGTAAACCTTCATCCGCGAATCCATTCCAGTTGTGTGTTTCATGTTTTACTTACTATGTCTGCCTGGAAGCGTCGTGTGATGGACTAGTAATCAAGTAACTCTGAAATTAATCATCATCGAGCAGTTATTAATGTTTAAAGGAAAACAAAATATTTGTGTTTTTACTGAAGTTTTTCCATATCTATTTGACATTGTGATAAGTGTATCTTGAAGTCTACAACAAAAGAATTAACGCTTACATGGATGTACTGTTGCTTTGCATGGTGACGGTAATCAAAACTTGTGGAAGAACGGTGCGTCATACACGGAATTTAAGGAGTCGCACAGGAAGTGATACGTTATTAACAGGTCTTAGATAACACGAAATTGATTCTACAATTAGATTGTGATTTTGTGAAATGGCTCAAACATTACAAAAAGGGATATTTAACTAGTTTATACATATATATATATCTATTTGTGATTTGTTAAGTGTCATCATCGGCATAAATGAACAACAGAACTTACAAAACTTAAACATTCTGTAATATTGCAACAAACTAAAGATAATATACCTCATTTGTTTCATGTACAACAATGGAATCTAACGTTACAATGTTAACAGTTGTAGCCTGTCACAAATGGCTTCTTGATTTCAGCTTCGACAATAACACGAATCTCGAAGATGTCAACGACGCTTTTATGACTAGGAACATCGGGGGAATCGTTCTTATTGGTATTCTGACCACGTTCGGAATACTTGGAAATTCCCTTGTTTTGTGGATCTATTTGATGAGATTTCGGCAATCTAATTACAGAACATATATTATCTGGTTATCTTCACTGGATATGGTCAACTGCATAGGGGTGATGCCTTTCTATTTCATATATCTATGCTTCCCTTTGATAATGGAATCAAAATACGCATGCAAGATAGGACGATCCGGAAGTTACGTCATAACACTGTCGTCTGCATTGTTGTTAATAGTGATTGCTGGGGACAGATACCGTAAGATTTGCACCCCGAACAAGAAGCAACTTTCTGGTAAGCAGGCAACGAAATGCTGTTTTATCGGGTTAATAATGTCCGTACTATTATCTTGGCCGACATTTGTGATGTTTGGTAAGAATGCTGTCGAGGTTGGACTAAACGACCTTCGAGGATACAGGTGTTTAGTTGCAGATGAATATGCTGATTCTACTTATATGAAAGTGTTTCAGGTCATCATGTCCACTATCGCTCTGACCGTTACAATAACCCTGACGCTGATGTACAGTTTAATCGTAAAAGGTTTGTACAGACATAGGAAATATTTCATTAATGCTCAGGGATCGATTAAATCTAGAGAAGCATGTCCTATTCCCGCGGAAATGTTGGATCGTTCTACTCGAAAATCTACTATGACACTTTTGGCAGTGACGTTATGCTTTATCCTCAGTTTTCTTCCACATCATGTGCTTGCCATTGCATTTTTCATGAACAAGACGTTCGAGTGCTCTCTTGGGTTTTCAGGTGGAGCCGCGTACTACACATTTGTATGGATGGTTTTCTTTAACACAGCTGCGGATCCGGTTATTTATGGGTTTTCTGATAAAAGATTCCGATATGAACTCAAGCGTATGTGCAAGGGTATACGACGGGGTCAGTGGTCATTCAAAGCGCGAAGGTCTGAACGGTCGATGAGGTCTCAGAGGTCTCCGAAATCTCCGCATTCTGCGAAATCAATTTTAGGCAAGCGTGTACATTTCTCATTTGAATGATGATATTTTAACATTGTACCACCTTTTAACGTAGTCTTTGCGTAGCATTTGGATAAAATAATTTCTTTAGGTTATTAAAATATTTGTAACATGATCATTTATATAGTTTGGTCTATACCTTTATATTTTGGATATCATTGAAAAAAAATATTACCGGGGGGGTGTATTAAAGAAAAGTAGCCATTGTGGAAAAACGCTTATCATACATAACCTTTGTATTTTGAACACAGCAAAATAAGTCCAGGAAAACCATTGATTCAACTACATTTTAATATCAAATATAGAATATTGTTCAATTTTATGTAATAACAACTGATATATTTTATTTCCAATCACGTTCAAGATGTATTTTTACCAAGTTTATAATACATAGAAGAACCGTTTTAGAGCATTTGAAACAATATATATGTAGCGGAAGCAAAAGTCAGAATAATCATTTAGTACAATTTACCAAATGAAAGGACGTTGTAAAAAGTATGTTGGAACATTCCCTTCCCGTAATGTTAATCCTTTTCACAAATTTGCTCGTATTATTGTTTTACAGTTCTTTGTATTCAGAAGATATCACATATTTTGGTGAGAGTATGTATTTTTAGAATTGTACACATTCATCGAGACCACATTTGACTAATATATTACCGCTAGCTGGAGTTCTAACAATACTGTAGCACATAACAATTAACATATTGGCATTGTGTTGTTGGTCGGTATAGTTGTTTGGCATCAATATTCTTATCCTGAATTGTATTGATACATGCTTCCATACTGTTGTGTAAATTATGTATATAACTATGACAACAGACTGTTTTCATTGTAATACCTCAAAATAAAACACAACATGTGTGATAGTATAAACATTCCAAGAAATGAAATGATAGGTTCTATATAACTAAGATAATTATTTGATAATCACAAAATATCCTCCATTATATGACGTTGTACGGAGTAGATATCTAGTGTTTGTTTTTTGCTTTATCTAGAACTTGATCTATAACTTTTAAAATAAACCTTCCTTGAAATGTATATGTATCTTTTTATATTTTGTTCATATTTACAAACATGCGCCCAAATCAAAATTTGACTGTCAATCACGTACATTATTTTACATCAATTATGAAAATAAGTTATCATCGACTGTGAATATAGATTAGATAAAAGATAACTAATCGACAATTTGGCATTTCTATGTTATCTTTACAGGAATATTGTGATAGTAAAAAGAGTTCCAGAGGAGTACAGCGAAGAAATAAATGTTGTAAATGATGATCTGGACTTAGTGAATGAAATGAGGAATGACTATCATATCACCAGCTTATTTCTATAATTCAAGGAAGAAGAATCCCACAAAATTTGGGAAAACAATCATTTACAGACAAATACAGTTGGTGTTTCAAAAATTGTGGATGAACAAAAAGAAGATAGCAACATCGTAGAATAAGCTTAATAGGTTTTTCTTTTTCTTTTCCTCTTATTGACTATGAATTCAGATTTTGTAATGACTTTATCAAAACTTGCAACATTTACCAAGAAGATAAAACTATCATCAAAACATATATGATGATAAGCTTGGAAATGTATAAAAGTAAGCAAATATTTCTTCATATTGATTGAAAATACAAAGTGTGTGTTTTGACAAAATTGTAAGGGAAATATGAAGGGGGAATCAGCAATGTTCGCCATATTAATAGATTAGGCCTAGTGCCATGCGACGGTTAGTCTGAGACGAAGTGAGGAGAGATTGGCTCAATCTGCTGACCCTTTTACGTGAAGCAGCTGTAACATCTAGTTATTAACATATTACATTGTGTAGATTACTTTATATAGTCTAGAGATGATCGAAAGGTTTCACTATCTTTCCATTCGGGCATTAAATGACTTCATATTATCCATGAAGGTGAGACCTTTTTGGGAAAAAAATAGCTCCATTTTTACCATAAGTACCAATACTTCACGTATTGACATACATGTACCATATTTAAAAATATGTGCTGTTTGATTCGATACGAGCTTATGTAAAAGTAAAACCACTGAAAGAACACTTTTGTATAATACTGTTTAAAAATACCTCTTAACGACTTTTTATTATGCGGTTGTTGCTAAGTTGTCCTTTTCGCAGGAAAATATACATTCATTATTTTCTACCAAAATGTGGGGTAGAAAATACATTTTTAAAATACATATCCTTTTTTTACCTTTCTCTATTCCTTTTAAATAAAGACATTGGGACATGAAAGCAGCTTACATAGTTTTTCAAACAGTTTATTTTTTTACCAATAGTAGTCTTTCATTTTATTTTTTTGCAAGTGTGTTGGACGGATGCCTATTTATTTTCTTCCCTTTATAACGATTTGATTTGTGTTCTGGAATAACATATGACACGTGCAAAAGCTCATAAAAGTTTATATTGTAAAAGAAAATTCCTAAAAGAATTGGGTCATATAATGAAATTTCAAAGATCAGCCATTCCAAATATTAAAGAAATCATATTAATCAAATTTTCAAAAAGGTTTGGACGACAAATCTAAATTACTATTTACAGAGGCAATACTAAAACTACCCTGATCTTTCTAAACGATGATTTTTTATGCTAAAAGTAACAAATAACATTTCCAAAACTGACAAACTATCGTCACCTATCTAACATATCGTCAAGTGTGTTAAAGATATTTTTCATATGTCCAATACAGATATACGTCGTTACACGACATATATAACAATACCATTTTATTTTTATTTTTCTATATAAAAAAAACCCAGCTGAAATAGGAAATAATGATAATTGATTCCTTCTCATTATGGTCACATTTACACGAGACTGAGGTGGAGTACATATATAAAACATATTTAACGTCCAAGAAACAAGATGCATGAAAACCGTTTGATTTGACTTCATACCTTCCAAATGCTCGAAAATAGTTGTTTTTCAAACATACATTGTTACTTAATTCTATAAAATAGTCAACTGAAAATGGAGACTTTCTTAATTTGGATTACAGCTGTTTTTATGAAAACAATAATGCTTAAAACTTTACGGCCATGTAAAAGCAAACAAAGACACACTACATCTTAGTGATGTTTCATTTCACAATATAAAACACTAACAAAAATATCACAATATAAAAATAAAGAAAAAAAAACATATCGCCATACAAAAAAAATAAAGATAAAGGCAATTTATATCTGTTATCATATACGAATCAAACGCTTTACTATCATTCATCAGAAACAAAGACAACTTTAAATGTCATTTTTAAATAGAATGATACCTGGTATAAATTATCAGTCTCCATAATTACCCGTCATGTACACAAATAAATAGCACAATTCTATAATGAATGAAATTAATTCACTTTTTTACAATACCTTCCCATCAGCTCGCACATGCTTATCTCACTCGCTTGCTTATTTGCAACGTATCATATTGCTTATGAGATCAGTTTGGTTAGAAATGAGTTCCGGGTAACTTCTAGTTGTTTTAAACATCGGATATAAAGGATTTCCTCCTGTGTAGAGCTACTAGAGCTCTGCTTGATCCGTTTTATCACTGTCACTCTCTGTCTGTGGGGGCGGGACTCCACCTGTACTCTCGTAAAGTTTACTCATGATCGGAAGCACGATATCCTCTAGCTCCTTCTTCTGTGATTTAAAATCCTCTGTATCTGCGTCCGAGTTATTTTCGAACCATTGAATTGTTTTCTTTATTGCCTCTTTAAGTGTGGACTTATCTTCTTCTCCGAGTTTACCGCCAAGCTTATCTTTATCTTCAAGTTGATTTTTTAATGAATAAGCATAGCTTTCAAGTTCATGTTTAGCATCTACCCTTTCTTTCACTTTTTTGTCCTCGTTGGCAAATCTTTCCGCCTCTGTTATCATCCGTTCTATATCATCAGGTGACAGTCTGTCATTATTATTCTGAATAACTATTTCTTTTTTGGTTCCAGTTCCTTTATCCTCGGCTGTCACCTTCAAAAGTCCATTAACATCGATTTCAAATGTGACTTCTATTTGAGGGATACCCCTTGGAGCTGGTGGGATCCCCGTCAGATCAAAATTTCCTAACAAATGATTATCCTTGGTCATGGCTCGCTCTCCTTCGTATATGGAAATGGTCACGGCTGGTTGATTATCAGCGGCGGTCGAAAATATCTGTGACTTCTTATTAGGAACAGGTCTGTTTCGAGGTATGAGTGTAGTCATGATCCCGCCGACCGTCTCGATGCCGAGGGTAAGGGGGTTTATGTCCACCACCACTAAGTTGGTACTGCACCCGTCTCCGCTCAGAATACAGCCCTGGATAGCTGCCCCTTTAGCAACGGCCTCGTCAGGGTTTACTCCATGGCTCGGCTCCTGTTAACGCACAAAAACCAATTAATTCGTACTGACTTTAAATACGACATACTCGTGATTAAATGTCTAGCAGTTATAGTGTCGTGATGAATACGGAATATAATTGATATTGTGTATTATATGAGTTTAATTAAAAACAATAGTGTTATTTCGCAATTTTCATGATATCATATGTCAATATAATTTTATGTGTTCGCACCTTTCCATCGAAAAACTCTTTAATCAGTTGCTGCACTTTAGGGATCCGAGTGGAACCGCCCACCAGAAGAATTTCGTCTATCTCGTTCTTCTCTAAATGGGCGTCCTTAAGGGCCATTATTACGGGCTTAAGTGTATTCCGGAATAAATTCTGCAACGGAAAAAGGAAAGTCAAATCATTGAATGGGTGACGTATTTGACAGTTTAGAGATGTTTACATTATGCTTTTCATTTCTAAGTTTATTTCTGAAATGCTAAGTTTACACTCCACTTGTCTTAGATGAATTTTTCGCTTGCTGTTTCATCACCAACAACTTATCAAACTGAAGTGTACACAAACGGTACATATGAGCATATGACAATTTCAACAAAAACATTAACGATACCAACACTTTTGCAAAAACCACACTGGTACCAAACTAATGTGGGTTCCGCCGATATCTACGAAAATGCCTACCATGTTGAGCTCCTCAAACTTGGCCCTGGTGATTGTCTCTGAGAAGTCTTCTCCGTCAAATAGAGACTCGATCTCAATTCTGGTCTGATGCTGGGAGGATAGTGTTCTCTTGGCCTTCTCCACCTCACGACGCAGTTTCTGTACAGCCCTGGAATCCTGTCGTATGTCTTTACCAGTCCTCTTCTTTATCACCTTGAAGAAATGTTCCATCACGCGCAGATCAAAGTCCTCCCCGCCCAGGTGGGTATCGCCATTGGTGGACAAGACCTCGAACACACCTTGGTCTATGGTCAGGACGGACACGTCAAACGTGCCGCCTCCAAGGTCGAACACCAGGATGTTTTTCTCCGAGTCCTGCTTATCAAGACCGTACGCGATAGCTGCAGCAGTTCTGTAATGATGATATTAGGTTACTTGGTATGTTTCGAAATGGGTCAAGTCCATCGTCAGACGTCTTTTGCAATATTTAGACTGCTATCGTTAAAATTGCATTTCTAATAAATATTACGTACACGCAACTTCATGTAAGCATATCATAACAGAAAAGGAAACAAACTCAAGCAAATAGAGGAAGAGTTTTGCCAACAACAAGTTTTTTATATCACTTTATTAACATATGCTCTGCTTACCCCTTTGTAATGCATAAACAATCATTACATGTTGTAAAGATTATAAATCCATTTGGTCACGTGACCATTACCTCGGCCTCATCGATCTGATTGTGACAACAACTACTGTTTAAATAACTTAACTGATATATCGAGCGTAAAATATATAAATAAAGTTTTATGTCTCTATTTCAATATAAATATTAGCAATAAATTAATGTTTTGAATGTTGCTATGGTCCTACATGTATTATACGCATTTTATATCGAAAAGAAAATAAGTCAAAACCCTACCGGCTTTAAATAATGTTTGTCAATAATTAAAATATGGGACCATAACTCCATTTGCTGAAACATATGTTTCTGAATTAGTTGCAATTAGACAAAACACATAGTCTATTTCTTATATCAATACAAGGGATATTGTCAGCAATAAGGAAATACGAACATTGGGATGGCGAGTGGTCTCAACCAGAATGCTCGTATTTTGGGAAGCAAATCCTTAAATAGTAAACATACCACATATTGTTAATTGTACTTACGGTTCGTTAATGATCCTCATGACGTTGAGGCCCGCTATGACACCGGCGTCCTTCGTGGCCTGTCTCTGGGCATCATTGAAGTAGGCTGGTACTGTGACTACGGCATTGTGTACCGTCTCACCAAGGTAGCTCTCGGCTATCTCCTTCATTTTGGACAATACCATGGCTGATATCTCTTCTGGGGCAAACGTCTTTTTCACGTCAGCTACGGCCGTTTGGAAATGGGGCTTGTTACCCTCGTTTATGACCTGGGAAATTAAACAGATAGAGATTTTTATACTGTTGGATTTACTTTATTTATTTAAGAACATTATTTGATGAATGTATCAATTGTGATGTTCTCGTGATCTGTGCAATTATTTTTCAACGAACATAAGCAACTGGTAATTGCTACTACTTGACTTCATTGTGACACCTTAGCATCATTTGGTCTTAGGTCTTTTCGTCTTAATTTTTTTTCTTTTATTGTTTTGAATAGTTACGTCATGCATGATTGATGATGAACTTTAAAAAAAGTACTCACTTTAAAAGGGTATAACTTGATGTCGCTCTGGACTGACTTGTCGTCCCAGGTTCGACCAATCATACGTTTGACGTCAAAGATAGTGTTCTCAGGATTGCTGGTCAGCTGATTCTTTGCGGCGTCTCCAATCAGACGTTCACCTCCATCGGTGAAGGCCACGTATGAGGGTGTGATACGGTTTCCCTGGTCGTTAGCAATGATTTCTACGCCTCCGTTCTTGTACACTCCAACACTGAAGATAAATTTTAAAAAAGTGTTTTCTAATCTGGCAATTTTCAACTTTAACAAGAATATAAAAAGGCCATCATCGAATTATCACTTATAATCAACAGTACATACGTATTTGAATACCAGTTTTTTTCAACTTGAAAATTATCCATTTTACAGCATAACCTGTATTTATTTTTTATAAGAATGTTATTTTCACAATAAGGATGTAACTGGTTTAATTAAGTAATGTTTATAACTTTAAATTTGAAAATATTCCACAACGTCAATACACAATGACACAACCATAAACCAACAGTAGAAAATATCGCAAAACCAGGTGTTCCGGAAGGGTAAGCGTTTATAATAAGTTTATGCTAGCATATACAGGATGGATATGTAAACTTAAACAATGAAAATGTTACACTATTTTATATCTGTGGTACCTATGTACTGATGTTAGAAAAGCAATAATAAAAGTCTTAATATAACAGATGAACCGAAAAAGGACCATTTATTTACTCATGAAAGCAGTATAATAATGTTTCGGTGATGTCATAAATGTATGTTGTATCAGTAATTGTATGATTACGATACTGGATTTAAAGAACGTTTGTTAAATTTAAATAGATACTTACCATGAGTACGTGGTCCCGAGGTCTATCCCGATCACAGTACCTACGTTGTCCGTTTTCCCGCCATTAGATACAGCTGATGACACAGCTATCACCATCGCCAGTCCCATACACAAGACTAGGTTCCTCATCGCCCTGGATATTCTGTAGGCAGTCAAACAGTCTTTCCTATTTGTTATAAGAGAGAGAGAGAGAGAAAAAAATTATAAGTGAAAAAGTTAAAAGCATTCAAATATATAAATAAAAATAAAATATAGTAAAATTGACTAAAACAAAACTGAAAAATAATCAACGAAGATGAACTGTTTGGTAGTGATTCCTAAAAATAATACAAAGACTGCGGTGTCATATTTCATATTATTCATAATAAACCACCATACGATAAGGACACGTTAAATGGTCAACATTTGCATCAACCCTCGTGCTAAGTGATCATGTTTTGATAGTACCGTTAAAATTTAGTTTCTTTTATTTATCTACTAATTTTTTTAATTTTTTTAAGTTTACCTCTTGTAGTTTAAATAGGTGCTCAGCTTGTTTAACTCAATACCAGGTTCCGTCAAATGTCCACTGTAGATCGAGTGTACTATAATTTCGACAAATCTGCTTACGTTCTCTATATTATTAACTTTTGTTGTAGAAGAGAGTGTTTCTTCTCATGTTAACAATCCTATTTATGCTTTCGGTACTCCAAAGTAAACGTATGTGTGTGTCGTGTCATTGTCTCTTTGGGTGATGTGCTAGGGGCGATGAGTGACTACCTCATTGGTCAAGATAAGTTGAAATGATGAAATCACACCCCCGTCACAATTGATGAGTAAACAAAGGGGCGTGGTTTTGGTACCAACAACGATGTCAACACAGTGTATGCACCCGTGACCTTTCTAGTAGTTGTGCCATGGATTGAAATCTATTACAGTAACTACACGTTGCTCTATACGAATATATTGACACTTATTGTGTTATTGCGTCAGACCGATTATGATGAATATGATGGTTGGGAGAGTTATCTCTCTTTGACTGTTAGTCATACTACATTCACTCTAAACATGGTCTAGTCATATTGTGTGCGGTAAATATATTTTACACATTATTTGTTAGTTTAACTCGAACTATCTTTAATAATAATTAAATACATACTTTTTTAAATGCTGGTGATAAATGTAGCAGGCAGTAAATAAAACATTTATAATCGAAAAGAAAATGAGACAAGCTACGTAAAATACAATTGTTAAAATAAGAATTTTGTGGTAGATAAAATATCATAATTTTGAAAAATATACAGTTTGACAGAAATCTTTCCGATTTTTCTGTAAATAATATAACTTGGATATTTCGGAACAAATTTTTTTTTTTCATTCTAATTATACTGACGAGTCCTAAATTGACGAAAAGGCCATATAGCACAGTAAACAACGTGATTTGTTTTGCTTTCTGCACTGCCTTACCTAATTTTTATATCGGGCTTTACTACCTCGTAATTCTAGTGATAAGTTTACGTTACAAGGTGGTTGACTCTGCTTGTGGACTACTAGTCCCCAGGGTTATCGATAACCTCCTATGTGCAATTTACTCTAATATTGTTTACACGAAACACTAGTTTCAACAAGCTCTCTAAAACATAGCTTGGTTTTCCAGCATTTCAACCACTTTACATGTCATATATTCATACCCCCGTTACACATCGGATTCAGATATGTCAGTTTTGGTATTGAACACGTACTTTTGATTTGTTTCGTGCATGCCGATGTTAACTTCATCTTTAAGAAGGAAACATGGCCGATGTCTTCATACAAACAGGTCACCAGCATTGTAATATTTCAATCCCTTTTGCGACCCAATTGAATGCTACTAAATGGCAAATTATCTAAGTTTGCTTATATACTTAGGACATGCGGAGCTTAACCTCTCTTTTACAAGTCGCAAAGAGGCATACTGGCTTTAAATCAAGGTGTATGTAGCAATGCGAGACCTCTAAAATCATAATAAATTTACCCGATTCTGCATTTTATCGTTAACAAGAAAACGAAGGCTTAGTGAACCATATACTTTTAGTATATCAATGGACTTTGATGTGCAGTTTTATAATATTATGTGGTGATAACGATTACCAAGCACCTTGGGTTTACATTTTTGTTGCCGGATTTTTTTAAATATTTTATGGCTTCACATAACCACTTTTTTTTTTTTCATTTCAAATATATTTTATTGATTAAACAGAAAGAATGAGCAAAGGCTTTGCCTATCTAAGCTCTCTCCATGGCTTCCAGCATACTTTTGATAGTTGAAGACATTGAATACAATATTTACATACATACATTATATTTCAACTAATCCCATGACACTTGGGTACATTTATTGCGAGGTAATATACAATAATTAGGCTAGATTTATATTTTCATGTTTCTACAAAATTACATTATTCCATCTGATACATGGACTTAAGATTCAAAATTAAAAAAAACTTTGCGATATTGGTATTTAATATAGTTGTAAAATTTGTGTCAAGACGAATTAAATATACCGTTATGGATAAACACAGTATTCCAAATCGAATTAAATATATGGATATAGGTCTTGACCTTGGGCCACTAACATTTTGCTACGACAACATGAAATAAAGCAAAACTGATACATGCATGTATGCTGATAAAGAAATGTACCAGGACTTATTTGAAGTAGATATGTCTTGAAATGAGGAAAATCAAATAAAAAAGGAACTAAAAGGAAACAGGAAAATAAATGAAAACGCAAAAAGAAAACATAACTAATTATATAAGATCACAAGAAAATCTCGAACACTCACTCATACACTCTAACATCACATATGTTGCTACTGGCATGGGTTTGTTGGTTTATTTAATGTAGTTTATATTTGTTTTAAATTAATGTGCAGTTGGGCATTAAATATGATAACAAGGTACACTGGTTCAAAGGATACAAACATATGGCATTTTGGTATTTCATAATAAATTATTAGTTTTTCAATAATTAAATGAATTATAACTATTGATTTACATTACTCCATCATACCTTAAGTATCATGACCACATAAAGTCCCTGGACATTTTTTGCCCGGTGATCAATCAACCTTGGTATATTATATATAAATATATATATAAATTATCCACTATCAACAGAATTAATGAATTTGTCTTACAGAATACAAACAATACACCATTAAAAAACAGCTTGTATATTTAACTTAATTTAATCATTTTTGTTTTAAACCGATATGCCTATTCACAGTTAGTAAAAGATCATTTTAAACTCTGCATGATATAGGTATTTATATATAAGTATGCTTTAGATATTAAGCCATTTCGATTCCCTTCGTCGGCAAAAGAGATACACCGAGGAATTATTATTTTTATCAAACATGGGCCTAACTGCCTTATGACAGACAAAGTTAACATTGATATATATCATAATATTAACTAAAGGACATGCTCAATATATCCTAAATCTATATCTGAATTCCTTATATATGGAGTATATTGTGGCTAACAATTGTTAAATTGTAGCGTTATAATCGGTTATGTAGGTGGCCTTTACATGTTTTCTCGCCCGATTTTCCTCTGGCCCTGACAAAAAACATTTTATCTGTCAAAATGTCTAAGTCGTCAGTTAAGACATTGCATATGTCAAAATGTCTAAGTCGGGTGTCAAGGCCAGAAGAAACTCGGGCTACATCTTTTCATGTTTCGCTTTTAAATATTAATATTCATTTTGACCATTTGTACCACTGATAAGTCTTATACAGACGGCAGTATTGTGTAGTACAATTACTCCATCGACTCCTTACGATCACCAACATTAGGTATGTATACTACTCTACAGTAACTATCATAAGGCATGTTCAGAGATTTGCCTACAACTTGTGGGTGGATACTATCCTTATCAGACTCAAATTAGGGAATTTTCAAAATTTTTTAAGACATGAGATTCATTAGATAACTTCATAGACTTACATAAACATGATAACCACCCATCACCTTTTTAAGGGTCTTTTTGTAATACTTTTCTTACTACGTAACTGTTATGTTATTGAAATGTATGTTGTCTGTTCTTATCAGGGAAACAATTCCAATGAATCATGACCTCACTATGCAAGACCGCTTTTCTGTGGCGTCATAATCAAAACGCAAGTGACTGAAATTGTGCCCAGGTTGTTACCTATTGAACAGCTACTTTCATGCTTATCAAATATTTCAGTAGTAAAGAAACATAAAGAGGATATTGGAGAAAGTTAGACTCCCTAATAAGTGATGGATGGCTATGAAGTTTATTTAACTCGAGTAAATGTATTGTCAATTGTATTAAG
This sequence comes from Mizuhopecten yessoensis, assembly GCF_002113885.1. Lineage (NCBI taxonomy): Eukaryota > Metazoa > Mollusca > Bivalvia > Pectinida > Pectinidae > Mizuhopecten > Mizuhopecten yessoensis. The sequence continues at coordinate 519,949 of NW_018405055.1, forward strand.
ATACAAGGTAAAATGCATATAATGTAAGAGTGTTAACGTTAATTTGTTAGGGTAAGATGAACATGATAGCTAGCCATCACGAATTTGAGGCATATTGTGTCTGGAAAACCATTGATTTTCTTTTGGAAATACATGATTCCTGATTTCAGAAGGAGAAAAAATTGCCATGAATTATAACGTAACAATGCAGGCAGAGGCCCACGTAAATGATTATTACATGTCGTCGTAATCAAAAGACCAAACACCTAATTAAAGCATGTCATTGTTGCTGCCAACTGGTGGGTATAATGAAATGTTTGCATCTTTTCTAGTGTGAAATACCCATGTAATGGTTCAGGGAGAAATGTCATCCTATACTACCTACTATGATATGTATAACACTGTTCGACCAGCAACTCTAGGTAGGTATACCTCTCTAGAATACCAAGCTCTTTTAATGATCATCTATGTAGATGAGATGTATACTACTCTAGATTACCAAACTAGGTACATAAGGTATATGTGATACATCTTCGTTTACTTACTCTCGGGATGTATACCTTTCTTAATTACAATAAGCATGATCGCGTACCGACCAACCTTGATTTTGCTTATTGTCTGTTCTAGAGTCAGACATTTTTTTAACATCCTCAACTTGTGATTTTGATATAATTTATCTATGATAGTACTCCAGTTTCTATTTCATCCCTAGCTCAGAAATGTCACCATGTTTAATTCGTCGCTATCGACTATACACCAAAGATTAGCCTCCATACATATATTACATTAAAAATATGTCATGGATAAGTCACGCTATTATTGTTCTCCTCAACTTTTCAAACTGTTTAGTTCTACAAGATATATGGTTAAGCCTACCACACATATATATATATATATATGTATTATGTGTTAATACCATTCTAATGTCACTATGGGATTTCTATATGTTGCTACCATTCTATTGTCACTATGGGATTTCTATATGTTGATACCATTCTAATGTCACTATGGGATTTCTATATGTTAATACCATTCTAATGTCACTATGGGATTTCTATATGTTGATACCAATCTAATGTCACTATGGGATTTCTATATGTTGATACCATTCTAATGCCACTATGGGATTTCTATATGTTAATACCATTCTAATGTCACTATGGGATTTCTATATGTTGATACCAATCTAATGTCACTATGGGATTTCTATATGTTGATACCATTCTAATGTCACTATGGGATTTCTATATGTTAATACCATTCTAATGTCACTATGGGATTTCTATATGTTGATACCAATCTAATGTCACTATGGGATTTCTATATGTTGATACCATTCTAATGTCACTATGGGATTTCTATATGTTAATACCATTCTAATGTCACTATGGGATTTCTATATGTTGATACCAATCTAATGTCACTATGGGATTTCTATATGTTGATACCATTCTAATGTCACTATGGGATTTCTATATGTTAATACCATTCTAATGTCACTATGGGATTTCTATATGTTGATACCAATCTAATGTCACTATGGGATTTCTATATGTTGATACCATTCTAATGTCACTATGGGATTTCTATATGTTAATACCATTCTAATGTCACTATGGGATTTCTATATGTTGATACCAATCTAATGTCACTATGGGATTTCTATATGTTGATACCATTCTAATGTCACTATGGGATTTCCACTTGTTGATATCAATCTATTGATATTGATTAAAACCCCGAGGTTTGCCGTAACTTTGATAACCAATATGATTTCTTTTGAGAAGTGGCATGATTCAAAATATTATTAATTTGAAATTTACCAGTTATCTCCTGTTTTTTTGAAAAAAATGAACTCATATACTCTTATTTTCAAAAGAAGTTAAGACCAATTCAATTTTCAAAGTTGTTGGCCCCTGTCATCAAAACAAGAAAATATAATTTATTTTTGGCATACTGTATCTTTACCTCATTGCATATGAGTGTGTAACATTCATTAGTCAACCACCATCAGCAATCTTTGTAGTGCTAAAAGACACAATTCAAACGTTGGTTACTTTTTCATCTACATTGCAAGTCTAACATTTTCCTCTCCATTATTTGGCAATAATAATATAAAACAAAAGTGTGTAGACTTCGTTTCGTCATTAACCGAGACAGAGTATACAAAAACGTCATTATTTTCACTTTTATTTCGTAACAAATCATATATAAACGTAAAAATAGTATTAAAGATATCGACAAACATCTGTTTTATACGCCCATTCAAACAGGAGGTGTTCGATCCATCGTGTATGTATAAGACACCTCGTCAGAAACAGCAACATTTAACATAGACAGCCTCCATTGAGTAAAATCGCATAAATATCACAGTTTAAGAAAGAGAAAAAGGAGCATGTCAACAAAAACAATGGATCATCATTCACACATTCAAATCACTAATGAGAATGTGGTGTTCTCGGATATGTATGTTGAAATTTAACAATAGATAACAATATTTAACGAGCACATTAAAATATATCAATATACATTTATACACTGTTGTATGCACTCAGCTGCACCAACGATTGCGTTATAGCTCTGGATGATCCACATAATCCCCCTCTTCCTGTGGGGGCGGCGCTCCTCCTGTACTCTGGTACAACTTACTCATGATCGGATGCACGATATCTTCTAGCTCCTTCTTCTGTGATTTGAAATCCTCTGTATCTGCGTCCGAATGACTTTCGAACCATTGAATTGCTTTCTTTATGGCCTCTATAAGTGTTGACATATCTTCCTCACCGAGTTTACCGCCAAGCTTATCTTTATCGTCAATCTGATTTTTTAATGAATAAACGTAGCTTTCAAGTTCATGTTTAGCGTTTACCCTCTCTTTCACTTGTTTGTCCTCGTCGGCAAATCTTTCCGCCTCTGTTATCATCCGTTCTATATCACCGGGTGACAGTCTGTCATTATTATTCTGAATAACTATTTCATTCTTGATTCCTGTTCCTTTATCCTCGGCTGTTACCTTCAGAATTCCGTTAACATCGATTTCAAATGTGACTTCTATTTGAGGGATACCCCTTGGAGCTGGTGGGATCCCCGTCAGATCAAACTTTCCCAACAAATGATTATCCTTGGTCATGGCTCGCTCGCCTTCGTATATGGAAATAGTCACGGTTGGTTGGTTGTCAGCGGCGGTCGAAAATATCTGTGATTTCTTATTAGGAACAGGTCTGTTTCGTGGTATGAGTGTAGTCATGACCCCGCCGACCGTCTCGATACCGAGGGTAAGGGGGTTTATGTCCACCACCACTAAGTTGGTACTGCACCCGTCTCCGCTCAGAATACAGCCCTGGATAGCTGCCCCTTGAGCCACGGCCTCGTCAGGGTTTACTCCACGGCTCGGCTCCTGGAAACCCACAAAAATCAATTTGTTTGTCAGATGGTTACTTTCCAGCATTTAATACCACACAATGATATTTGCCTGATTATTTCGCATGTCGTTTCTTTGTCTAATTAGAGACGATTGTGTCATAGTGTATCGATACAAAAATATAATCTTATATTTCATAATATTTCTTAAAACTTTAAATAGTTTTTTTTGTATTTTAAAGAGAATTTGTTTCCTTCAACTATAGTAATAATTACAAAAGCAGGTATTGTTTTCACAACTTTCATGATATCAAATGTCAATATAATATTACGTGTTCTTACCTTTCCGTCAAAGAAATCCTTAATCAGTTGCTGAACCTTAGGGATCCGAGTGGACCCGCCCACCAGCACGATCTCGTCTATCTCGTTTTTCTCTAAATGGGCGTCCTTCAGGGCCATTTTTACGGGTTTAAGTGTATTTCGGAATAAGTCCTGCAATAGAAAAGGGGAGTCAAAATACGGAATTGGTGACAAATTTGACAGGTTTAAGATATATGCTTTATGGTTGTTATTTTTAAGTTTATTTCTTATTTGTTCGCATGACACTACACGTATCTTAAATTGATTCGAAGCTTGTTGCTACATCAACAATAACAGTATCATAGAGGCAAATGGTATATTAAACAAAAACCATAAACGACACCAATACTGATGACTACATACCAAATTGTTATCGTACCAAATTTTGCTTATGTTGAGATCCTAAGTAAAAACAAAATGCCTACCATATTGAGCTCCTCAAACTTGGCCCTGGTGAGTGTCTCTGAGAAGTCTTCTCCGTCAAAAAGAGACTCGATCTCAATTCTGGTCTGATGCTGGGAGGACAGTGTTCTCTTGGCCTTCTCCACCTCACGACGCAGTTTCTGTACAGCCCTGGAATCCTGTCGTATGTCTTTACCAGTCCTCTTCTTTATCACCTTGAAGAAATGGTCCATCACGCGCAGATCAAAGTCCTCCCCGCCCAGGTGAGTATCGCCATTGGTGGACAAGACCTCGAACACACCTTGGTCTATGGTCAGGACGGATACGTCAAACGTGCCGCCTCCAAGGTCGAACACCAGGATGTTTTTCTCCGAGTCCTGCTTATCAAGACCGTATGCGATAGCTGCAGCAGTTCTGTAATGATGATATTAGGTTAAAGGCTCATTTTGTTTTGAGAGGACTCAATATATAAGATATTAGGTAACTTGGTATGTTTAAAAATCATGTTATTATAACGAAAGTACACAGCTTTGCAAAGGATAATCTTACTTCAGGCTTCTCTTGTTATCTTTAGACAACACTTGCTGAAATTGAATTAATATCTAATTGTTGTAAATCATTTTAACTTATCTTTATATTAATACGGTTTTAATTATATCAGCCAATCAGTACATATATTGAAACGGTTTAGTAAAAGAGTGTGTGCTAGATATAATCTGAACATTTAGGATAATATAGTATACAGGTTCTTTAATTAAGCAAAACTAGAGACATGTTTATGCGTGACGTTTAGTCATGGAAAAGTCACACAAATACTTCACTGGTTGTACTAAAAGAATCCGTATACAATCTTTACTTACCATCGTAGTGAAAAAAATATTTAGACAAAATATAACTGTATCCCAACCACGGAATCAATAAGTTTTACAGGTCACTTTGAATGCAATGGAACACATTGTCTATATCTTATATGAAGAGAAATAGCCATCAACAAGAAAAGATTTACATGGGAATCGACAGTGATCGTTCATACGGAAAACTTTGTACAGCGGGTGAGATCCAAACGAACTAAATGACAATGTGGTGTAGTAATCATGTTAACGTATTTACTCTTTAAGTGCTTCGTTGCTTCATATTTGTAAAGATTACTTTTGGAAAGTAAATAATTAAATAGCAAACATACCACATATTGTTAAATGTACCACGGAATTAGATTAGAGTTATCTAAGTCCGTGAATGTACTTACGGTTCGTTAATGATCCTCATGACGTTGAGGCCCGCTATGACACCGGCGTCCTTCGTGGCCTGTCTCTGGGCATCATTGAAGTAGGCTGGCACTGTGACTACGGCATTGTGTACCGTCTCACCAAGGTAGCTCTCGGCTATCTCCTTCATTTTGGACAATACCATGGCTGATATCTCTTCTGGGGCAAACGTCTTTTTCACATCAGCAATGGAGGTTTCTAAGTGGGGCTTGTTACCCTTGTTTACAACCTGGAAAAAAAGTGATAAAATGTTTTGTTCCGTTCTTACTTATGACATACGAATTTATTTCTGTTTCGGTAGCACATCCAAGTGAGTAGCTTACTATTGCTTCACAAGGTTTCACGGTGACTATTTAAAAGCAACTTTTTGTCTTTTGTGACATTTTCGTTTCATTCTCTTCGTAAATTACGTAATTTATATTGAAAACAAACAGTTAAGCGTGCATCTCAACTAAATACTACTCACGTGTAACTTTCGGCAAACTCTTGTGGTTGCCTTTTTCAGCCCTTACCAAGATCAGTTGGGGGCTTCAGACTAATTTGTTGATTCAGTCATGTGACCCGGGGATTATCCCCAACGCATGCGACTGAATCATGCTAATTTATATATTTTGTTTTTAAACTAGTAAATTAAGAAAACAAAAACTCACTTTAAAAGGATATGTCTTGATGTCATTCTGGACTGACTTGTCGTCCCAGGTTCGACCAATCATGCGTTTGACGTCAAAGATGGTGTGCTCAGGATTGCTGGTCAGCTGATTCTTTGCGGCGTCTCCAATCAGACGTTCACCTCCATCGGTGAAGGCCACATATGAGGGTGTGATACGGTTTCCCTGGTCGTTAGCAATGATTTCTACGCCTCCGTTCTTGAACACTCCGACACTGAGGATAAAACGAAAAATCTACATGTGTTCTACATGAAATTCAATTATTTAGAAATTCCCCCTCTCTCAGCTTAGCAGGCCACTAGACAGTTATGTTACTGGAATTTCACTGGAAAATCCGAAAAAAATCGCTGGATTCACATTTATGACGAAACCACCTATTTTGTTACATATTCCGTGGTAGGCGACATATCAATATAGTCACATTGGTTGTCACATTTGTCACAATTACCTTTGTTGGTAAGATGTCAGTGTTGTCTGTAGTATCTAGAGCATGGTTTATAAAGAAGCAAACGAACAATGATTAAAGACCAACTAACCACTTAAAGTAACATTATAGTACAAGTACTCTTATATAATAATGAAATGCTAGTTAAGTTTGACTTACCATGAGTACGTGGTCCCGAGGTCTATCCCGATCACAGTACCTACGTTGTCCGTTTTCCCGCCGTTAGATACAGCTGCTGACACAGCTATCACCATCGCCAGTCCGACACACAAGACTACGTTCCTCATCGCTCTGGCTCTACTGTAGGCAGTCGTTCCTATCGATTTTTTTTTATAAAAGAGGAAAAAAATTATATTTAGAAATGTCAGTTTAAAATATATTCCAATATGAATAAATGTATAATAGATAGTTGAATATTTGTATTTGCTATCGTACAAGGTGACAAGTGAGATGAAGATTCGTGTAATACATACATATATATCTATAAACATCATGTATGGGTCAACGAAGTGATATTAACGGTAGCTTCCCGAATAACACTGGATCCTTGCAAACGTATGTTTGTAGGATACGAATTACTTAGAATTATATAATATCATATCTATGTAAATAAATTTAAAGACCAAGCTTTTAATACATATGTGTAAAAAGACAATCAATAACTTTGATTACCTGTGTACAAATAAATAATAGATTTGTGTATTAAATATGGTATATTCTATATAGATATAGATAAAGTGTTGTTAACAAATACAAATTGTAAACAAATATACTATATAACGGCTTAGTTAAAATAAATTAATATAAATAATTGTTCAATTCACAATATGCAGAATTTCCCTGTTTAAATGATTTTACCTCGTGGGTTTTTTCAAGTAGTATGATATGAAGAGCTTTCCAACTTGTTATTCAACCTGTCCAAATTTCTTCTTATGATGTGCGTGTGTAATTCATTTCAGTTTAGAATAGTAGCGTGATTCTACACATGAAAACTATTCTATTTATACAATTGTTACTTCAGAAAATATCCATTTGAGCGTCGTGTCACTTACTCTGTGGATGCTGTATTAGTGAGATTTGTGAGTATCTGATAGGCCAAATTGTGATAAAATGATGAAATGTAGTAGATAACATTATTGTTTTAGAGTCCATTGAAACGGGGTGGGCGTGCCTCTATAGCTTTATAGCTATAGTGTACTGTACACACGTGACCTTTACTTCTTTTCTTCAGTGTACCGTAACTGGCTAGGGTTTTGTGAAATCTGAATGTGTCCAATACAGTAACTACACGTTGACTTAAACAAATATGACCTCTATTTGTTAACTATTGCGTCAGGCCGTTTTAACTCGGTAGGGTTATCTCCCTTCGGCTGTTAGTCGACCTGCATTTATGAATACCAAGTACGTAAAATAAGACGCGGATCAAACTATAGACAATATGTTAATAATACAATGATCATTTCAAACAATTATAGAAGGAATATAATGTAATCAAATTCTTTGTAAACGACAAATGAAAAATCGACGTCCCTGATTTGAAACAGGTGATGAAGTTTGAATCAAATTAGAGATCTGTTTTTGAATTGTAATTACACAATTCATTGCAGAGATTAATGAACGGGAGCTTCAATCAGGTAAGGTAACACACATCATTTAATTACATTGGGTTCGTATTTTTAACGTTATTTAAATTCCGACGTGCATCGAGTCAAAGTCAGCATATACAATCAATGTAATATAGTATGAGTAATACATGGAAAATGCGATACCTATGTATGCATGTATAAGCGTAAAGGCAAATGATATACACTGTAATCGTCGGATACCCACGGTTGATCTCGCTTCGGTACTCACTCATCACCCGTGATGCCAAGTGAGTACCGAAGCGAGTACACTGTATGATACCTCGCATAAGCATAATGTAACATTTTTTTTTAACGATCGATCATTTGATGAGCCTCCGTATACATCTTGTACGCGTGCTTGTGTGGATGTGTGGGTGCTGGAAGCAATGGATTCCATCCGGTCACATTATATACTGGCCACGGGTTATCCACTTGTTGCCATAACCCGAAATTCTGAACAATTAGCAGGAAATAGCAAGTGCCATTTTATGAACTTTGATGTGTCCTGACTTAGGGACAGACCCCATCATTGCCTTCCTCACTTAGGAGAACGTTCAACATTAAGGCCAAAAGTGGTACATTGCAAATATTTGTATCAACATGGCATACATTTACCCTTTATAAAAAGGCGTACACAATATACATAGTGTATGGTATATTTGATGATTCGTTTTTGTGCATATATATGTTAAACTGTTATTGGCCCGATTTACAAGTAATAATAATAATCATCTGTTAGTTAATATGCAATTTAGTATAAACAGGATTAAGAAAGAGATATCCTAAGACTTTAAATTTAGAATTGTGCTCTGTCTCTATAGCTTTGCCCCAGCAGTTTTTTTTCAAAGGGTGATGGTCAGTCCAAGATTGACTAGAAAGGGGACGAGTTATCTCCCTTCGACCATCTGTAACCGATTCGCTACTTTCTTAATAAAGCTTTATTTTCAAACAGATCTCTTAATATATATGTTAAGTTGGGAACAAAAGTCCACATGAAAGCACATGCCATGGGTGGATCGGGTTCTTGGTAACAAAAAAATAGGGTAGGGTCATTCGAAAGTGCAGATTTAGAGCTACGATCCGACCTTTGTCCTTCGGCACTGTGGGACTCCTCTCGGTTTTTGTGTATATATTCTGATCTTTGGTGATCTATGAAGTATTTTAAGAAATGTTATCATAATACCGTTTGTTTTAGGTTATGCTCTCTTGTGACAGTAACCCGAGTTTCCACCGTGGCCCACCAGACTTCTTTTACTGATATAATGTCTGGTATTTTATGTCAAAATGTTAAAGTCTGGTGACAGGGCCAGAAGAAACTCCGGCTATAGCGACAGCTGCTCCTTCTCTAGAAGAGATTGAAATCCTCATCTTCCCCTCAATGGACTATTTTATGAAGTGCTAGTCCAAATCCACTGGTAACTTTGAGATATGTTATTTAATGTAATATAATATACGTCTCTGACGGACCCTTCATCACCTCTGACCTTCAGCTCTATGTGAAGTCAACCCTGCTACATTCCGACCCTTATAATATAATAAATGATCATTTTAGACCGTTTTGAACATCCAGGAACATGTTCAGATTTCATATTAAGGTCTTGCACTTTGGATACCCATATGACCTGCCTATCGGCCCCTTCTTGATTAGATTCTGATCAGATCGATTACCTAAGTTTTGAAACCTGTTTCAAGAAAACATGGCGAAAAGCCACTGCAATTGCCGAGTCACCTTGGTCAGATAACCACTGCCCCAACAATATTTTATATAAAACGATCTTATAAGTGACGAAGAGGGGTCAAATTGAAGGGGGAAAAAACAATTAATTTGTTTTTCTCAAGATAGTTTCAAGTGATCATGGAAATATTTTATCCACTACAACATTTTTCAAAAACTACTTTTTTATTGTTTGTTTTCCGATATTATAAATGTCTTGAATAGGACACAAATCTGTTTTATAGTTTACAACTGCATGTGGCCTTTCTCAAGGCAACACTGGTTCCAGTTATTGTCCATTTTTTATACTTCCTTCCTCAAATATCCAACTGTCTCTATTTTGTTCTATCAGTTGCCTGTTATATTAAAGTAAAACAACATCTGCATGAAAAGAGAAAAACGTTTTTTTTTTACAAAAATCTTTCTTTTATTATTCAGTCTTACATATATACATTCATGTACCACATATGTACAAATCATACATACTCACTCAACAGTTAACACATTTCCCAATAACTATACATCCATATCTCACACATAATCACTATCAGATGTCATGAGAACATCAATTTGAATGTTGAAAGCTTGCAAAAAAATTCAATCTTCCATACTTTGTCTTCATTTTCATCAAATTTCTAAGAAAAGAAACTGTGTGATTTTTTTTAATAATAGTACAATTTATAAGAAAGCTATCAACCAGGTGCCCTCATCAGTACAAGATATGAAACAAAGTCCAATACATTCTCACACATAAAATTAACCAAGTCGTGCTTATATACTATCAAAACATTCTCCAAGTTATTCATCATAACATGATATGGTCCAATTATAACAAACAGATGTCAAGTCTGAAATCCAAGGTTCCTTAAAATGGAGGGAAAAAAATATTCAAAACCCAAAGAGAAACAAGATGATGATATGAAGTTCTAACTGAACCAAAATTATCTCATGGTGACAGACACATGTACACAAATCATACACAAACATAATATCACTGTTAACTGTTCCTCTTGAACCCACACATCAATATTTATACCAAAATGGTTCAACAGCACTTTACATGCATTCTTACATGCTCTTCTTGCCCACAATGAATTGGATTTATATTACAAAATGGATAAATGTCTAACGATAGAGAAATTTGCATTTTGATGCAAAACTTTTTTTATCAGAACAGAAACTTGGAAATATATTTAACTGCAACTTAAAGATAGCAAAAATTTCCTTGTTTAATATTAAGAAATATTGTTTAATTGTTCATAGGACATTAGCCTAAATAACCAGACCAGGTTAGCTTCTCTTTAAATTCCAAGTCATTGTTCAAATATGATAAATTTATAGGAAACAACCTATTTAAATGAGAAATAATTTAAATCTAGATTCCACAATTTTTATAATTCGTCATGATCCTCTCCATCTTCCCCTCCCTCTGGGGGTGGAGCACCATCAGCTCCCTGGTAAAGTTTACTCATTATAGGTGTAACAACTTCCTCTAGTTCTTTCTTTTGTGCTTTAAACTCTTCAGCCTCAGCTTCAGCATTACTATCTAACCACTTAATTTTTTCTTCAACAGCTTCTTCAATTGTTGTTTTATCTTCATCACTTAATTTACCACCTAATTTTTCTTTGTCTCCTATCTGTGTTTTCAGTGAATAAGCATAACTTTCAAGTTCATTCTTGGCATCAACCCTCTCCTTTATTTTCTTGTCTTCATCAGCAAATTTCTCTGCATCATTGATCATACGCTCAATGTCATCTGGTGACAGACGATTATTGTCGTTCTGAATTGTTATCTGGTTCTTGCTTCCAGTACCCTTGTCTTCAGCAGTGACCTTCAGGATACCGTTTACGTCTATCTCGAATGTGACCTCGATCTGGGGCACACCACGGGGTGATGGTGGGATTCCAGTCAAATCAAATTTTCCAAGCAAATGGTTGTCCTTAGTCATGGGTCTCTCACCTTCAAATACCTGTATAGTGACAGTTGGCTGGTTATCAGCTGCTGTGGAGAAAATTTGTGATTTCTTGGTTGGGATGACAGTGTTACGAGGGATCAATTTGGTCATTACTCCTCCAACAGTCTCAATTCCCATGGTAAGGGGGTTGACATCCAGCAACAGCAGATCTCCAGTGTCTTCCTCTCCACTCAGAACTCCAGCCTGAACAGCAGCACCATAGGCAACAGCCTCATCAGGATTGACACCTCGATTTGGCTCCTGGCGAAATAATAAAAAAAATAGTTTTTTAACTGAAAACATGTACATGTACTTAACTTTTTTTTAAATTGATGCAGTTATTTGAGATAAATGAAGCAACCACTAAACTGGTATTCTATTCGGACACAAAATTCATACATCAGATATTTCAGTATCTTTTTAAAACATAATACATTTATACATCAGATGCTGAATTGATTACGATGTCTGTGATATATTTCATAATATTCTTACAATAGGCAATCTGATCTCCAGTGTCGATCGATCCAGTGTTTTAAGTGTCATTTAATACCCCATTGCAGTGTTTAATTAGCCGATGACATTTTTTTCATACACACCTTTCCGTCAAAAAACTCCTTGACAAGTTGCTGGACTTTTGGAATTCTGGTTGATCCTCCAACAAGTACAATCTCTGCAATCTCATTCTTTGGCAGATCACCATCTTCCATAACTTTCTGTACTGGTTTCATTGTTGATCGGAAAAGATCCTGCAGAAAATAAAGTTTCCAATAAGCCCAAGCTTAGAAATCCTGAATTTGAGTGCTAACCACAACCTTTTCTGGCTAATTATATCAACTTTTGTGTTTTCCAAAAAAAACTATTAATCCTCAAACAATTTGCCTACCTAGTTTCACTTCAGGACCAATTATGAATCGCTGCCCAATTGAGGCATAAAGAGTATTTGTTAATTAATTTGAAGTATTAAAACTTGTTAAGAGTGTCTTACCATGTTCAGCTCCTCAAACTTGGCCCTGGTGAGTGTTTCAGAGAAATCTTCTCCGTCAAACAGAGACTCGATCTCAATTCTGGTCTGATGCTGGGATGACAGAGCTCTCTTGGCCTTCTCTACTTCACGACGCAACTTCTGAACAGCACGGTTATCCTTTCTGATGTCCTTTCCCTTCTTTTTCTTGTGGAGTTTGATGAAATGTTCCATGACACGCTGGTCAAAGTCTTCTCCTCCCAAGTGAGTGTCTCCATTAGTTGCTACGACCTCAAACACGCCATTGTCGATGGTCAGAAGGGACACATCAAAGGTACCACCACCAAGATCAAACACAAGGATGTTCTTCTCTCCTTCTTTCTTATCAAGACCATATGCAATGGCAGCTGCAGTTCTGCAAAAAAAGAGATACAACAAGGGTAAGATTTATAAGGAGCCAATATTTAACAGCAACCCATATTATCTTCTATTGCTTTTTCAAAAAAAATGTTTTGAATGAAACCCTACATAAAATCAAAATTGTCCTAAAAATATGAAAAACTCACGGCTCATTGATGATTCGCATGACGTTGAGTCCAGCAATGGTACCAGCATCCTTTGTAGCCTGTCTCTGAGCATCATTGAAGTAAGCAGGCACAGTAATGACAGCGTTGGAGACTTCCTTACCCAAGAATGCTTCAGCGATTTCCTTCATTTTTCCAAGAACCATAGCAGAAATTTCTTCAGGGGAAAACGACTTTCTTGCAGAACCTGTATCAACATCAACATGGGGTTTGTTTCCTTTGTTGACAACATTGAATGGGTAAAATTTGATGTCCTTCTGTACAGATTTGTCGTCCCATGTACGACCAATCATACGTTTGACATCAAAGACTGTGTTCTCAGGATTGCTGGTCAGTTGATTCTTAGCAGCATCTCCAATCAGACGTTCACCTTCACTGGTGAAAGCCACATAGGATGGCGTGATTCGGTTTCCCTGGTCATTAGCAATGATTTCTACGCGTCCATTTTTAAACACTCCAACACTGAAAGTAAAGAATATGGTACTCAAATATATTTAATAATCCAAATGCAATATAAAAAAATAGTAATTAATTGACCATCATTTATTATTCAAAATATTCTCATTTGGTAAAATATGAATTCATGACCTAAATCCACATTTAACCTTTTCCTGAAAATCTGTAATATATGTTAATATTTCATTATAATTTTTTCAAGTTTAAGGGGCTCAATCTGCCAGTCATATGCCTTAGTTCCAGTTACTTGAAACATCAATGAAATGTATTTTAACATAATATCTACTAGACTTACCAGGAGTAAGTAGTTCCTAGATCAATTCCAATCACTGTTCCTACACTATCTTTCTTCTTCTCATCATCATCTTTCCCCTGAACCAAGGCTAGCAACAACACCGCCAAACAAACTGGCACCACTAGTTTCATTCTACAAGAAAAAACATGCTTTTTATCATCCAATTCCATAATTTCCAAAATAATAGTGCTGCATCTGTGTCTTACAAGACCTTGAAGAAGAAAAATAAAAGTGCAGTGCAACATTATATTACACTGTCCAGCAGGTGGTTATTATCAGGTCGGGGAAAACCGCTAACTTGCATATTATATGCAAACTTGCCTATTATACGCCAATAGGGGTTGGATTTGTTACTAAAAAAGTCAAAATCACTTTAATCTTAACTTTTTCAAGTTGTTTGTCCAAGTCGCATTTATTCAGTCATGAAACATTATACAAATGCAAAAATAAACTATATTTGCATGTGGGAAAGTACCAAAAATAGATGCAATAATTCCATTAAAGTTACATCAAGTTGCTAAGTAGCCAACACTTTCAGTAAACATCTTTTAGCAAAATATTATTTACCTTGTCGTAAATTAATGCGATTTTTAATAAAATCTTGCAGAAGTTACTGTTAAAGCGATTTGGATTATTTTTAGTAACAAATCCATTCTCCAACTGGCGTATAATAGGCGAGTTTGCGTATGTATACGCAAGTTGGTGGTTTTCCCCAACCTGATTATACATTATCCGAAAAGAGAACTTTCATTTTCTTTCTAAAATTCCATTTAGGCAGGACATAACCACTGAGGTAACACATAATGAAACGAGATTATGTTGAATACTGAATAGTACATGGTAATCTGTAAAGTGTAAAAAAAATATGGTATTAACGGGGGCAGTATGGCAACATGCACCATTATGCTCTACATTTAAATAGAATCGTGTACATATATCTCAAAACTTTGAAGCTGATGATGTGAATAACCTAGTGGGTCTTGTTTATGTGTCCACTGACAAGCAATCACGTTGCCAAAAACAGACTTTATGAGTTTCAGGTACTGTAGAAGTTGACACTTTGTATTTATATAAATGGTTTTCGAAGTTCCGTTGAAGTCGCTGTCCCATTAACGATAGGGGTACCCTACCACTAGTTACTTCGGACTTCTTCTAGTTTTACCACGGACTTAGATCAACTAAGGTATCTAGAAAACATGTTTCACTTTTAAACGGCGTTTTCTAAAAAAAAAAAAACTCAATTATCGAAAGTTATCAGTTCTGTTCAATTAATATAGCGACATACTACATACAGTTCATACTTTCATTCACAATCTAGCGTTAGACATATTTTAATTTCGGAAACACACAAATGTATGCATGTCATGGGCAAGTGGGTGGGGAACTGTATGCCTAATATATACAGTTCTATCCACGTCACGCTACTCAAGTCCCACTGATCCAGTTCACAACGTCGTTTACAAACTAGTTATTTATTGCAAATGAAATTAATTTGAAATTAAAACACTTTCCAATTTTTGCATTGATACAAATGACAGTAATCGTAACTCACTTCCTAGATCCAGTAGTAGTGTTGGACATGTTGGGAAAACGAACACGTGAAACCGATTGCCGATAGATAGACCGGTAGCATTTTACATTGCAACTACGACTAAATTATCATCAACATTGAACTTACGTGATCATTTATATCTTGTTCAGCTCCTTTGGTTATTATACACTGGTAACGGCTTCAATAGAGATGTACCTTCTTAGATTTTGTGTTTCTGACAGATTGTGCCGTTTGGCTTACTCGTGTGCGTTATATCGTTTCCCGTGTTCCCAATCGTGGCCGACTGTGATTGGTTGATCTACGGCGATCAGGAGGAAGCTGATTGGACAACGTGTGACATTTCTGTCATTCATCCGTCAAGGACACGTAGTACGTAGGATATTCTACGTCATTCGGAAAAATCCTAAAAGAAATAGGTGTTTCGATAAAGCTCGACCAGTTATGAGTTTGAAAATAATAAACAAAGGCCATAACTTGAATTTAATTGCAGATTTCTAAATTGAAAACAATCTTTTCTTCTCCGAAGAGAAAAAGCAATTTCCTATTTTGTAACAAAGTATGCGATTGGTCAATATTTTTTCTGAAGATTTATAAAATTATTATTATTATTTATTATAGTAGTTTAGCATTATTATTTGTAATGTTATTAAATTTAAAGAAATCAATATATATTACGGTTGTTTTGCCGTCCTTTTTTAATGATGAAGCATCGCCTTAATGCAATTGACCAATGAAAACGTGTGTTTCAAAAAACGGAACTGCAAATTGGAACACGTGCTCAATTTCAGTTCGTCAATCGGTCATTTCTTCCTTGGACGCCGAGAGGGTTGGTCGTGTCCGATGATTCTCAATCATTATTGAATTCCTACGGTGTAAGTATGAAAAAACATTTGGTCTTAAGGGATTTTTAAGATAAATGTATGATAACTATCCCATTTAAACAATATAGCATTGCTGCAAAGGATAAAAAGAGGTGTGCAGCGGGTAGGGGAATGAGTTCGGAAACCACGTGCTACTGCGAGGATATCGCGATGCGAGTGCCAATGTCGCAGAACAAATAAATTATACACGGCAACCTTATTTTAGTTCAAATGAATGCAGTAGACATCGGATCCCCAGGGTCCCGAGAATTTGTTAGTTATATTTTGAACCTAACCCGAGGTGTTTTTAGAGTATATTTTTACACGTTAGGGGGCTTTTATACATTTTCGGGGAAAATGGCAACCTAATTATGGTATATTAACGAAAAGATAGACTCCTTCATAAAAAAAAGTTTCCTCTGACCCTAACACCAGACTTGGGACATTTTGACATAGATGTCGGGTGTGGGACCAAAGCGCAATGCTATATGAAAACGTCAAATTCTAGCTATAGAAAGTCATGCCAATGATGTTAACATATATTTGCTACTCTTGACAAATGGATGATGACGCACAAAACTGAGGCATGTCGAAATGAATCCTGTTGTCAAGTAGTAAAAGTAGTTTCTTGGCTTAATTGCAATGTATCATTTGTAAAGCCTCAACTAATTATGAAAGTAAAAAAAAAGAAATTCATATGAACGAGAATGTTGAAAATGGCTACTTAGACAACTAATGTCTTGAACAAATTTAGAAATATTTCATTTACAAACCTTGTTCAAATAAGGATGTGAATTGTTACTTTTAAAGTTGGATATGTCACTGTGTGCAGGGGTAGTTATATGGTCATTATTGTAAAAAAAAAAAAAATGATCTGAACACATGAAATTAAGACTTACAACAAGTTCCTTGTATAATTTCATGCATTCAGATAATATTTAATA
The DNA here is from genome assembly GCF_002113885.1 of Mizuhopecten yessoensis. Lineage (NCBI taxonomy): Eukaryota > Metazoa > Mollusca > Bivalvia > Pectinida > Pectinidae > Mizuhopecten > Mizuhopecten yessoensis. Next base: position 537,377 of record NW_018405055.1, read on the forward strand.
AAATCTAGGTGACAACAAGAACATTGTCATTCCTAGAAAGGTGCATGTTGTATTTTGAAAACTCTTTTTAAATCATGTTAAATTTAGGGGGGGGCTTAATCATTTTAAAGGCGCAAATTAGCAGTCGCAAATCCTTGAACAGACCTAACCAGATAAGCCAGTGTTACAGCTTAAATTTTAGAAGTCCTATATAGTGCATCTTGATACAGTTGTTTTTCCTTCAACTTTAAAGGGTACGGTACTAGAATACTAGCAATGTTTGCAAAATGTCTGCAATGTGGCAATGATGAAACTTCATTTCCCATCATTCGCGGTTTCCACAGATGGGCAGCACCGCTCAATGATGTTCCAATTACCTTCCTTGGATGTCTGAGCCATATTTTTTGACAGTATTCAATCAAGATTCTCTTCATAAATTCTGTAAATAGTGTTCAGTGAACCCTCTCTGTTCCTTTTTTGCCTTGACATGTAACCATGGAATAAAACTGATAAATAATGCCCACTCAAAAATAAATGTTGCTATTGGGGATTGGTCAGTACTAGGTACCTCCTGTTAAGTTTTTACTGGTTCAATTGCCAAGTTGTTAAAACCTGTTTGTACAGATTGACTGTGGAAATGATGATTGAACTTGCCCTCTCTGAGAAGTTTATGATTGAGGCGTGTTCCCTAGTTATGTACTCAACTAGCTCTGATCTGCAATTCAAGACCCAAAGTCGTCTTCAGAATGATGAATTTTGGACATGCATGATTATGTATGTAATTAACTTTTTAGGTCACCTGAGCTTTAGCTCAAGTGACCTATTGCTATCCGTCGTCGTCCATCGTCCGTTAACATTTTACATTTCAAACTTAGTCGAGTTCTGCTGGGCCGATTGAACTGAAAGTTGGAAGGAATGATCAACTCATGGTCCTGACAAAGTGTTGTTATTTTTCAGGTCAATCAGAAATCCAATATGGTCGCCATTTGGAAAAACTATTTCAAACTTAAAGTTCTACTTGGCCGATTGAACTGAAACTTTGTAGGAATGATCAAATCATGGTCCTGACAAAGTGTTGTTATTTTTCGGGTCAATCAAAAATACAGTTTGGCTGCCATTATACTTAACTATTTTTTACTCAAATTGGTACATATTTAAACAACAAAAATAAATACTGTAGGACTCGGGTGACCGTTAAGGCCCATGGGCCTCTTGTTTTAATCTTGATATAAGATGGGGCAAGTTTTCATCATGTTGAAATACAAAAAAACTGCATAACCTGTAAAAATAAAACTACTGGAATTTTACGTCCTTAAAAACCTAAACTGTTCATAGGATGTTGAACCCTGCAAAATAAAACCAAAACTGGCATGTAGAAAGAGATTGAATTGCCACAACTTCCAGACTGAAAGAAAATTAAACGTTGAGGAAGTGATAATGATGAAGTTTGTTTCTTTTGCTCCATAGAGTTCTTCTGAGCTTGGTGATGGCAGCAATGCCTTCCTTGGACTGAGTCACTTCCATTTACAGTTGAAATTCCTAGATATTTTATATAGCATCCAAAATACTTAATAAAGGGGAATTGAAATATAGAACATTCAGCAGAAGACTGTCCTCTCTTGACATTGCTTTGTTTTTAGGCGACTTAAATATAATATTCATTAAAAAAAATACATTCAAATGCAAAACATCAAGAGGTCTATTTATATAAAAGTAAATGCAGAAACCGAGATTTCTGGTCAAAAATTAATTTGTTTCTTTATCCTTTTCTGTTAATTGAATTTTTCTGAATATAAAACTACTATATTACTAGCGGTGTTTGCACAATGTCGACTTAATTGACAGTTTTGTAATGTAACATTGGCAATGATGAAACTTCATTTCCCATCATTCATGTTGTAATGTTGTTGACGCACACAAGACTTGTTAATTAATACATTATCCTTATCGATGAGTTTTAAATCTTGTTTCATTGCAGATTGCCGCTTTGGAAACCCAATACACTGCAGATTTCTGGATGCATTGTTGAAGATGGCCTTTTAGATCTAAAATCCAGTGGATGCGACATCTACAACATGCGTATGATAATGCCCTTTCATTTACAAATAATAATGACTTGTCCATTTATCCCACTCATAATTTGCTGAAGTTATGAAATTTGGCTGTGAAGTCAAACGCTTTCTTTATTCTAGAACAATTAAGTTGGTAATGATGAATTTGGTTTCTTTGTGCCACAGAGTTCTCAAACTCCAGTTATTGCTTGTAATTTACATTTATCTGGTCTCTTTTGAATTTCATCATTTGCTTTGGCAGAATGAGTGACCTGTTCATGTTTTAATAGATACATTACATTTATTATGTTGATGGCAAGGTGATAGATGATGATTAACACAAGAAATTGGGAATCTCTCTGAATTATCATGTTGATTTCTTTTCTGATATCACCACTAATCCAATCAAAAACTTATAAGTGTTTTTAAAGTACTAACAAAACCTTTTGGGGAAGATAACTAATGAAACATTCCAAGTAGAAGATGAAAAGCTTTCTGCACACCGGCTACTTCCCAGACAAAACGAGAACTATTTCTTAATTAATCCATGGGAAACGAGCGTTTTGTTTTGAAATCTAAATATCCAAAATTTTGTTGATTCCCAATGTGAACACTGATGAGTTTCGAGAAGTGCAATCTGTACCAATATGAAAAATTTCTTTGTAAGTTTACCTGGTTCAGATTTCATTGACTTGTCGAGCAAAGTACAAGAGGGTGAATCCATATGATGTCTTGTAATGTTGAAAATATTGACAGCTGTGTATTGTGTTCCCTTGGTAATTAATTTTATGCAGCCGAGACAGAAATTTGGACAAGGGGGGGAAACAACTGGTTTGAAGGAACTTCAAAGGTTTATAGTAATTATGACTGGTTCATGCAAGTGATGAAGTATGATGATATCGTAGTTCATCTGATTTTGTATGAAGACACATCAGCAAAGTCTTTCGCTCCTATCTGATTCACCACTTTCATGATAAACCAGTGTTCCCAGAATTCCCCAAATCGGTTTATTATACACCTAGTTTTCAAAAACTGCCAAATGTAACTAAATACCTAAGGGTGAAGAATCTTGAAAATGGTGTTAACAATTAGCCTTAATCAGTTTGTTCGGTTAACTATCGCCAATAAAACAAAATTTGCAAGAAATATTTAAATGTTGTATGGTTAGTTTTGCCTTTGTATATTTTATTAATGACCTGAAATGTGATGGGTTTTTTGGGGTTTCTTTTCTTGTTATTAAGAATCGATCCATATATCAAGTCGATGTTAAGATGTATATATATATACCCTATACTAAAAAGGTCTTGCTTCCTCGTGACATGTTGATGAAAATTCGGAAGTCTACCTTGGTGTGATGAAAATTTTGAACTCTCTCACTGAACATTTGTGTAGATAAAAACTTTCTGACCAAGAATATAAAGCAGTTGAGTATCGATTAAGAGTATTAATTTATCAACTACAATTTGTGACTATTACAATGTATGCATTAATGATGCTTATTTTGAATTGGTAGATATCTAATGCAAAACGTACAATATATTAAAACTCGACGAAGATGGCTTTAAACAAAATCACATGGAAGGTAGTGTATATCCTATGGCAATTCATTGAATGTTAAAGGTTTGATACGGTAATGCTCCTTCCATCACTTGAACTACAAATAGGCATTAAAAGTTATTTTTAAACCTTGGGTATCAACAATATTTCAAATATCGACAGCTGCGATTCTGTTTTTTTCGTTAAAGAAGCAGTAGAGGATGATAATCTGCACAAATGGAAACAACTGGTTAATGCAAGTGATGTAGTATGATGATGTCATAGTTCACCTGATTACCAAATGAAGATACATCAGCAAAGTCTTTCGCTCCTATCTGATGCATCACTTGCATTGTCACCTTTTGTTTTGCAGCAGGTGTCGGCAAGACTTAATTGAATAGCACTTCTTCTTTTTTTGGATTATTGTAAAGATCAAATTTCCAAATTTCATTTTAGAGAGTGGAAGCTGAAGTTTGTTGTTCAGAGGCTGGATATTGAAACTGATAAAATATAAGAAATTGTGAACAGATATTAATTTAATACTGCCATGAATACAAGTATTGATACGTATACAGGGGCATCCCACTTCCTACATTGATTAATTATGGAATGGCCGAAATAAATTGTACCTTTTTTCGCTAATATAGAAAGTATTGTTTTAATGTTATATAAACTAGCAGCACTGTAAATAATAGTTTTGATTGAGTGAATATGGCAATGATGAAACTCCATTTCCCATCATTCGCGGTTTCCACAGAAGGGCAGCACCGCTCTATGATGTTCCAATTACCTTCCTTGGATGTCTGAGCCATATTTTCTAGACAATAGTTAACTTGTGATCCTCTTCATTCTATCTGTAAATATAGTTCAGTGGACCCTTCCTGCCCCTATTTTGCCTTAAGATTGTATCCAGTGAAATAAAATTGATTAATAATGCCCCTGAAAAATAAGTGTTGCTATTGGTCAGTACTAGGTACCCCAAGCCAGTATCACTGCCTGCATGCTTTAGAGTTGTTCTTGTGTCATGTCCTCTAGTCTGTTGATCAGGGCAAAGCTCCTCGCCAGTATAGTTTCTGTACAGATTGACTGTGGAAATGATGATTGAACTTGCCCTCTCTGAGAAGTTTATGATTGAGGCGTGTTCCCTAGTTATGTACTCAACTAGCTCTGATCCGCAAGGAAATACTCTAAAACTTGTTCAGAATGATGAATTTGAGATTGATTTAGAGGTATTCATGAAAATGCAAGTATGATTTTGATCTTCATATAATATACAACTGGTTTTCATCATGTTAAAAAGCAAAAAAAAAACACCAAGCATGTAAATGACCATCAACACCAAGAATTCTGTTACCTAAAGCAGAAACCCAAGATTTCCAGTCGAAATTTAAACTTTTTTTTTATCCTTTTCTATTATTTGAATTTCTGAATATAGAACAAATAGTATGCATAATGAAATTGAATGACTACTTCAAAAGACCATTAAATGTTGAAGTGATAATGATGAAATTTGTCTTTGCTCCATAGAGTTCTTTTGAACTTGGTGATGGTTGCAATGTCTTCCTTGGACTGAGTCGCTTCCATTTAATGTAAAAATATCTTTAAATTCATATATTAGCATTAAATCTTTGAGAAGGTAAATTCAAACACAGAATTCTGTACAAGGTCCCATAGATGTAAATATTTATGTATCTAGGGTGTGCCCGCAACATAACCTTTATTGTTGAAAGTAACAATATGTTTGCAATGCGACTACCATTCATTTACGGAGGCGGGCTAGGTTGGAGGGTGTCGAGTATGTACACCATTTCAAGAAGTGCTGAAAAAGCTCCCAACTGTAATTGGTATTGAATGCTACTTAAAGATGCATGTACTTTAATCAAAATAAGAAATCTTTCAGTATAAAATACATTGTATGTATATTTTCATTAGGCATAGTTCAGAAATTAGGAAGTAATGAATCAAAATTTCATTATCCGATTTGATAATCTTCAGCTACAAGTATTAGTGGTGTACCGATAATCGGAAACATTGAGTTTGAGAAGGGTCCAATCCAATAATCAATTTTGCTGATGAAAGAAAGATTGTTAAAAAATAACAAACAAATGATGAAAAGTTTGCCAAATCAGTGTCCAGGCCTCTGAAACTGATGATGCTAACATTTGAGTTTCTGATCTTTGTTATTAAAGCTATGTATAACATCAGCATATGTAAAGTTGGATTTGTAGTTGATGAATCGTGCACAAAGTGACCGTGTACTTTTTTGTCTGCCCAGAGCTCCTTGTGTATTGTTTAAATGTTAATCCTCTTGACCAAAGTATGAACAATTTTTTAAAAGAAATGCATGTATTTGTGATGTGGTAAACTGCTGTTATCAAAATCTCATCATCCCAATTTGATAATCTTCAGCTACAAGTATTTACATTTAAGTTTAAAAGAAATAACAAACAAATGATGAAAAGTTTGCCAAATCAGTGTCCAGGCCTCTGAAACTGATGATGCTAACATTTGAGTTTCTGATCATTGTTATTTAAGCTATGTATAACAGTACATCAGCATGTGTCAATTTGGATTTGTAGTTGATGAATCGTTCACAAAGGTACGTGTAATCAGATGTTGGAAGATGCATCTTTTTGGTCTGCTGAAAGCTCTGTGTATTGTTTAAATGTTTATCCTCTTGACCAAAGTATGAACATTTTTTTGATAGAATGCATGTATTTGTGAAAGAATGCATGCATTTGTGATGTGGTTAACAGCTGTTTTACTATTATTAATTGGACCCACAGATACATCGATAATATGCTATTTATAACGCCAAATACCAAATAAAAAATTTAGAACTAAATGCAGCATTATGTATAAACGAAAGATGACTGTGATTAGTTGAGAAAGGATATGTACAAGATACAGATCAGTTCAATATTTACCCCTACATTATTTTTACAAGAAAGTTTTGAAGGTTCTGAATTTGTCTTGGCTTGTTGATGATGATTAAACGCAGATAGGGACAATTGATTGCATTAAATGCAAAATGAAAAGCTTTCTGTGTACTGATGACATGCCTGGCAAACCAGGACATTGAAGACATGTGGCTGTATATTGACAGCTGTGCATTTTGTTTCCGTTGGTAAATAATATAAGCATTGAAGGAACAGTGTTCCCAGAAACCCCAAAGAGGGGTTTTCACATCCAAAAAAGTTCGTTGTTTTCAACAATTACCATATTTAACCAAGTAACTAGCTATAGGTGTACAGAATCTTGGAAAATGTATCAAATATACCCCACAATCTAAAATCCAGTGGGAACACTGGAGGAAAGTTATAATTATCTGCACCAGAGAAGGTAACCGGTTAAAATAAATATTTCCCTGTTACTTGCATGAAAATTCTGTTAATATAGTTTGGCATCATTCAAACATCAGGTTGGTTGATGAAATTGGTGAAGGATGATGTCATAGTTCACCTGATTACCAAATGAAAGATACATCAGCAAAGCCTTTCGCACCATTTATATCGCCTGTATCTTCCAAGGTTTATTGGGTTTTGAATTCTTCCCGTGACAAAATATTTATCTAACTAGAAATAATGCAAAATCATACATTTCAGAGTAACTGTCTTCTGATTATATTATTACATTATTTCTTATCTTAAATGTTAGTCTTTGCCTTTGAACCATTAACAAGAAAATAATGAGAGAGAAAAGTCTTGTAAAAATATATTCCAAAGTTTTAATGATTTCCTATTGATCATACTGTCGGCACAAAGAAGTGTTTCACTAATTTTGATGGAGTGAATATGGCAATGATGAAACTCCATTTCCCATCATTCGCGGTTTCCACAGATGGGCAACACCGCTCTATGATGTTCCAATTACCTTCCTTGGATGTCTGAGCCATATTTTTTGACCGTATTCAATCAAGATTCTCTTCATAAATTCTGTAAATAGTGTTCAGTGAACCCTCCCTGTTCCTTTTTTGCTATTGGGGATTGGTCAGTACTAGGTACTTCCTGTTAAGTTTTTACTGTTTCAATTGCCAAGTTGTTAAAACCTGTTTGTACAGATTGACTGTGGAAATGATGATTGAACTTGCCCTCTCTGAGAAGTTTATGATTGAGGCGTGTTCCCTAGTTATGTACTCAACTAGCTCTGATCTGCAATTAAAGACCCGAAATGATATCGGTTAGTTTGTTTTCATTTCATAACTACTAAAATGAAATTAGCTATTCATTCCTTGTTGCGATCATTTTGGAGATATATATGCTGACCCCGCTTTATGGCCAAGTAACATTATTGGGTGTATTGAATGGTCAGCTACAATAAAATTGCTCTGTGTCATGGTCACAATTTCTCTGGAAATGAAATAATGCCTGGATTAACAGAGCGACATTATGTTGTACTATACACAAGTAACATCTTGTATCTGCTGCGAGAGAAAAACAAGAAAGCTTGTTGACTTTGTCTATTTCATTGTGTTTCGCGTTGCATGCACAAATGATGGAAGTGAGCTTTTTTATGTGGTGCAGTGTCTTGAAAACTTTTACTATAAAAGACCACTAGCCGAAGGTATTGTGAATATATTGATATGCTCCAACCATTATGTAATACCAGTCTTCATTTCATATCTTGCGTTGATTTTCTTTCCGTCTAGAAAAAGTTCCACCGACCTGTTCTGCAGAAATATTTAAGTCCACGAGGGTGAATACATAAGTTGTCATGTTGATTTTGTGAATATTGACAACTATACGTTCTATTCTCTTGGCAAGTGTGAACATCATTCATCCCTTGGATTGAAATGAAGGTCCTTGAGTGGAATACAATTTATTAAAATTTCCCACAAACTAACTCTTTTATTCACTCTTAACAGATGGTTTGCCACTTTTGACATGAAGAGGATAGGAGGGGGCAATGTTGGCCCATAAATGTAACGCATCAAAAAATACTTGTAACCAAGGCGACAACAGAAAACAACATTGAGTATCAGATATGAGTGAGACAAGTACGTGCAACTTGCATTTGTTTAAAACGCCTTGAAACTATATACATACATGTATGGACTAATAAAATCTATAGCCTGCAGTTTATATTATATTTCATCTGCAAAATCCGATATCTAACCACAAAAACAATACATATAATAACAAAACGGAACATTTATAATGCTAATTGTCAATTTCAAGCTGTTTTACTTTTACTCATTTGGAGGCATCTATATAGGTAATAAGCAATTCATACCTGTGGTTTCGTCTAATGCTAAAATATTTAGAATTTGATAAGCATTATGTATCGATGGAAGATTAGATGGCAGTTACATTTTTTAACCCTACATTAATTTTACATGAAAGTTGGAAGATTCTAAATTTGTCTTGGCTTGTTGATGATGATTAAACGCAGATAGGGACAATTGATTGCATTAAATGCAAGATGAAAAGCTTTCTGTGTACTGATTACAAGCCAGACAAACCAGGATATTTCTTCATTAAATAACTATGGAAGGTGGAGATTTAAAGCATAGAAGTCGTTGTGTATTAACAGCAGTATATTTTTTTTCTCTTTGTAAATATGTAAGTTTTGTTATGTTTGTGTTCATTTAAGGACGGTTTTGGTGGTGGAGGAAAGCGAGAGTTCCCGGAGAAAAAACCTCGGACAATACCTGGTAACCTCCAGTGAAGGGTTTTCACCCAAAAAACAAATGTACTCTTGTTTTCAACAATTCCCATAAATACCTACTACTCGCATGAAAATTCTCGGTATATACATTTAGTTTGATATCATTCAAACAAGGATGATGATGTCATAGTTCACCTGATTACCAAATGAAAGATATCGGTAGTCTTTCGCTCGCATTAGATTCACTAATTTTATCGCCTGCATTTCCACAATTTTTATTGGGTTTTGAATTGAGTAGTATTTTCCTTCTGTGACAAAGTAGGTTTCTAACTAGAAAATAATGCAACATCATTCATTTCACTACAGTTACTGTCTTCTATATATATTATAAGTTGTTTATTGTTACCTTATTTCTTGCATCGATAGTTATCTTTGACTTTGAGACATTAACATGAAAAAACGGAGAGAAAGGTCTTGCATATATTTAATCATTTCCCACTAATCATACTGGCAGCACCAAGAAGTGTTTCATTAGTTTTGATTGAGTGAATATGGCAATGATGAAACTCCATTTCCCATCATTCGCGGTTTCCACAGAAGGGCAGCACCGCTCAATGATGTTCCAATTACCTTCCTTGGATGTCTGAGCCATATTCTTGTAAAATAAGTTTAGTTTACTTGAGCTTGGTATGAGATTTAAGACTTTTTCTACTTGTCAATTTCCACCAGCAAATTTTGACCAAACTTTAATCAAATAATCCTTCTGTTACTTTGTGTGTCTGTTGGGTTTTGTTTCTATGTATATAAGTACCACAGGTAAACTAACCTCAAAAATGTTTTTTTAACCGGATGTAAATGGAGATGAAATTCATTAATGCATAGTTGATAAGACCACTAAATATATGGGTTTGTTTGTTTTCATTTCATAACCACTAAAAAGAAATGAGCTATTCATTCCTTGTTGCAATCATTTCAGAGACATGCTGACCCCGCTTTATGGCCAAGTAACATTATTGGGTGTATTGAATGGTCAGCTACAATAAAATTGCTCTGTGTCATGGTCACGGTTTCTCTGGAAATGAAATAATGCCTGGATTAACAGAGCGACACCATGTTGTACTATACACAAGTAACAGCTTGCATCTGTTGGCTGGTGTAAATTATTCTTTTTTTTCAGGCAGATAAGATATCCCTGATGTCCATACTGAATTTACTTGAGCATGGTACAAGATTTGTCCAGACATTTTCTACTCTAAAATTTCCACCAACCAATTTTGATGAAACTTTAATAAATAATCCTTATTTCTTCAACAAGATTCATCATTTTGGAAATATGTGATGTCAAAGTTTTACTTTCGACACAAACAATAATATGTACATGTTTGTAACAACTTGCATCTGCTGCGAGAGAAAAACAAGAAAGCTTGTTGACTGTTGACTCTATTCAATTATCTATTTCATTGTTAACTCACCTTGCAAGCATAGTCAAGTGATCTTTTTAAGATGGTGCAGTGTGATCTCTTGTCAACTTTTCATTTAAAAGACCACTAGCTGAAGGAATTGTGAATGTTACTTCATCTGTTATGTGGTACCAGTCTTTTGTTCATTTTCTCTCCTAGGAACAGTTTCACCAACCTGTTCTGCAGTCTGTAAGTCCAAGAGGGTGAATACATATGTTGTCATGTTATATTTATGAATATTGACAACTATACGTTCTATTCTCTTGGCAAGTATAAACGTCGTACATCCCTTGGTTGAATGTGGTGGCCTTGGATCGAAATGAAGATGTCAAAGAACTGTCTCGGTGGGCAGGTGCCCTTGGATTGGAATACAATTTATATAAATTTCGCATGAATTTAGCAATCGCCATGTTAAAACATGAAGATGACTTCTGAATAAATATGCCCAATATTGTGATAATTTGCGAGTAGCATGCTTGCAAGAAGGACTATTGAGATTTAGGTTGTTGAAATGAATCGCCTCGTTTACTATAGAGTTTGTATAGATAAATTTCGCCTTTAATAATTACCCACTTCGAAGGTCACAGGTGCGAGATGTGTTGAAACAACATTGACTATCGGATGGGCGAGACAATTGCATGTAACTCTTGCATTTGTTTAAAAGGCATGCGTATCTTGGGTTGGCAGCCCTGTGTACTAAATTTAAAACCATGTGGCATATTTGCAGAGTTGTGCCCCATTTGCTCTGTCTAGACAACATTTATTTCGGCTCCATAGTTCATCTGATTAAGTTGCGAGAGTATATAAATATGACATTCATTAGCAGGTGACGGTGAATATTGTCAACCCTCAAAAACCCATTGTCCCCCTCGGCTTCGCCTCGGGTGACAATGGTTTTCTTGGGTTTACAATATTCACCGTCACCTGCTAATGAATGTCATCTATTTTGTTACACCAAAAGTCAATGTAGCTCAGAAACGGCAGCAAACCTCGATAATGACATCTTGTTTGTTGATAGTCTGCTGTTTACAATCGCTATCGCACGGGCACTTGATGAAATTGGCTGTTGCAATCAAACGTTCTTGTGACCATCACGGTGGGGAAACGAAGCGGTGCACGCATGTGATATTTTTCACTGTCTCGTGGCAATATCACCCGCGCCCCTTAAAACCAATGTATTTTGGGAGGGTGACACAGATTTTTGTTTAATTTTCTCCCAACCAATCAAATAGCTAGAAATTCACTTGAGGTGTAACAATACAAAATGTTGCAAGTTCAGCGCATTTTGTGGGTGTGTTGCATGAAATTATCGGTACATTGAAGCCTTGGGAATGCATAAAATAATCTTGCAACAAGCGATGCATACCAGACTTGTATGACTAGGCTTTGAAATTCCCATTCCTAAAATATTGGCACATCTTGAAAACAGTTCTTGCTTAGGGCTAGGCTATTCCATAATCTATGGTATGGTGTTGGTGGGAGGCATGTGTATTTAATTATGGTTGTGGGTTTAACTCGTTCACCCCAGAAATTTAATAATTAACTATTCCAACCTTTGAATTGGAAGAGTTTAAATATGTCTTCAGGGGTCAATATGTTAAAACCTTGTAGGTCTACAATTTCTTGTATACAATTGCTGTTACAAATTGATGGGTGTTACCACCCACAACATGCTTATTTCTTTAATAGCCCTTACTGTAACTATCAATCTGGACAGAAATGATTTTGTGAAAGAAAAAAATATGAAATCAAGTACAAGGTATACAAAGATTTATTACCACATTAATTAATGAAGGAAAATATCAGTTCCATAAAACGATGTATTGCATTTACAGCATTGTAGTATTTGAAGTTTTCGCCTTCATTTCATATTAAGAATTATGTATAGCAGACAGACGGTTAAGGGTGTACAAAAAGACGAGTTGTCATGATCAGTACCTCTTCAGTAAAATCTTTATTTAGTTATCCACATGTATGAGTATGTTTATAGCCTACAGGTAATGGCACCACCACACTTGATAATACAAATTACACATCTTGCAATGTTTTGTGAAATGCATCTCATAAATGATTAATCATAAGACACTTGTTGACACCAAAAACGATATATGCACAACTTGGTTTTCTACTTTTGTGTGTTGGTATGCTTGAAAACGGACCCCATTTACACTATAAAAGACAGGGTCACAACATGGTAATATGACAGGGATTTGCAGCTTTTACTTGATGTATTAATTTAAGGAGGTATTGAGAGAAATTTTGTAGAAAATTGTATGTCACGCAAGATGATTTGATGGCACATCATCAGACATCTTAAAGGGGCTTAACAATACTCCATCAGTATTGTTGTGTATAACACACAACATGTACATAGCATGCATTACGATTTGTTTGCTTAAAAAGTGTGTTTCAAATAGATCATAAATACCATACTAAAACAGTTCTGTGCTTATATTTACATTTTCTCCGCCTCTCACGGTTTTTAAACTTACAAATTATATTTAAATTTCCCGTCTTATAGACAGTCTGCACAAGTGATGATTAGCAGAGATTGTCTCCTGGTGGATGTCGGACCCATCATTGATACAAAATTAGGTCCCCTTCACCAAAGGAAGCTATGGACATAATCCTATCATTCCTACAGAAGGATTTTTTAAAGCTATTTTTCTATTTTCCCTATTTGGCCTTGCCCCTACTGTGTTCAAACCCACAGTTTATACAAAATTGGTTCCCCTTCACACAAGGGTGCTTCATCCCAAATTTGGACAAAATCCTGTCATTCCTATAGAAAAAAAGGATTTTGAAGATTTTAATCCTCGTTTCCCCTGGGGGGTCAGACCCACCGTTTATACAAAATTGAGTCCCCTTCACCAAAGGAAAATTGATTTCCCTTCCCCATAGGATACTACTGTTCAAATTTGCTCAAGATACCTTTATCACAACGGAAGAAAAAGGATATTAAAGCTATTCCTCTATATCCCTCAAGGATGCTCCAGACTAAATTGGGATAAAATCCCTTACGGTAGAAGAAAGATTTTAAAGGTTTAACCTCTATTTCCCCTATTCTAGCCACACTCACTCTTTATACAAACCCGAGTCCCCTTGGCCCAAGGAAGCTCCAAACTAAATCAGGATAAAATCCCTTAATCCCTACGGCAGTATAAGGATTTTAAAGGTTTTACCTCTATTTCCCCTATTGAGCTCTGCCCCCAGGGGGGCCACACCCACCATTTATATAAAATTGATTTCCCTTGGCCAAAGGATGCTCCAGTCAAAATCTACTTGGCCGTTCAGGACTAGTAGCGTTTTAAAGAAAAAGTTGACGGAGGCTGCGGTATGGCAAATAGCACTAACGTGAATTGAGAGGTCTATTTTAATTCAGTTACAGGGTGGAGGAATTTTTCCTTTTTTAAAATTAACATAATTATGGCATGATACAGGTCCCTGTCAAGAGCGTTTTGGCAGTCCAAAACTACTTGCAAACAACATCTAAGAACCAACATTACAGTTCGAGTAAAATGAGTGCATGGAATGGGCAAAATAATAAGTGACAACATAACGGGTGAAGTAGAACACTTGTTTGTGGTAGAAATAATTATTTCTGGTACAGTAATCATTTATGTAAATCAATAATTGTTTCCTTACTTTTAGTGTTTTTCAGCTTCAATTAATGTCTCTATGTTGCTCAGGGTATACATAGATTTATAGGACATGTCTTGGAATTGCTCTCCATTACATTGTTTTCTAAGCCAATTTCTTCTTTTTAATGCACTTAAAGATGTTTTATTTCTTATCACTTCATAACACAAGACATGTCTTCTACCTAGATACAATGTCCCTCATCCATTAAAACCAGTCAAGTACTATAGGTTGTGTTTTTGTTTACTACATATACATCGAATCAATATTTAGTTTTATGAAAAACCTAATGTATTGTGAAGACAAAACCAAAGTAAGGTATTGAGGTTAAATTAAGGTAATGAATAGAAATGTCCATACTTTTCAAAAATAAAAATAGCTTTGATCACATGGAAACATACATTAACATGTTACTGAACCGATTACAAGTTAAACTTTTTCAATGTAAATCCATTATGCTTTACAATGCCCCTTCATCATCATCATAATGGCGAGTTACACAGACACAATGGATCATTAGTCACAAAGTCTGATGTAAAAATATAATCATGATGTCCGAAACATAATGGCCCATCCTTCTTGAATTTCACTCCTCATCATATAATAAATATTGAAAGCCAAAAATAGAAACTTTCACACTTGTTCACAAGCGGGCACTTAATAGGTTTAATGACATAATATATATATTAATAACATTAATGAGAAGGAATCAAGACAATTGTCTTGCAGAAATTATACAACAAATGTACTCGAGTGCATCATTTACAACAACAGTTACAATCATTCACATTACACAGACGACTTATCACATTGAAATTGAGAACTAGTTGCTTTAGAAGCCAGTAATATTCACTATACATCTAATGCTGCTTTACTACTGTGTATATTACATGTAATGTTAACCGCTTGTAGTTTCACCCTTGAGCAATAACTTGTTAAACCGCCTCCTGTTCTAGTTTTGGGATATATGCTACCTTCACATTCATACACTTGTGATTTGTTTCGGAGTTATCTCCCTTAAAAGTACAATCATTCAAAATCGCCAGTGATAGTAATGGGCCAATGCATCTATGCTAGCCAAGGGTTACGATCCAGTACGATCCACCTATTCTTATGGAGAGTAGGTAGACCAGATTGTAATCCTTGGCTAGCAAAGATGGGAACAACCAAAAATTAGTCTGAAATAAAATTGAACAAGTTAATCAATGCCAAAACTGAATAGCTAATTAACAGGTTAAGTTCAGAAAAAATCAGGAATTACCTAGTATGGTATTTTTGAGTCTTGAAAATGCTTAAATCTGTTTATTTTTCTTGATTTAACAACTCAAAGACTAGAAAGGCCATTACTGCAGCTTAATAATCATTTCAAAAGCTTTCAAACATGTGTAATTAACTATTATATTTCAAATAATTATATTATAAAGAAGCCTATACAAGCAATTTGGTAATTATATATAATGTGACCATCACAATCTTGTGTTATCAATGTATATAATCTCGTTTAAACTTCAACTAGTCATCAAATAATCAACAAAGTCCAAATCAATATTCATACAAGACATTGTACAGATTTCTTCTGTGGAAATCGATTGAAAAGGAGGTTCATGTTAAAGTAAGATAGCATGTGGCCTTAAATCAGACTAAGAGAATAAATAACTGTACATTTGTTATTAAAACCACATCATTTATAGCAAGAAATAATTTCGTATAAGACACTTTAAAACTGACTTTCTGGACAATTTGACATTGTAAACACCTGGTAATTTGAATGATGATTATGATTAAAAAAATCTCCAAAATATATTCCAAAGTCAGATACATATATTCACATTGATTTTGATGAATGTTATTAAACTGAAATTTAAAAATTTCAGCAAGCCAATTTTGAGAAGGGGATATATTTCACATCAACATAAATAATTATAATATATAAAAAAAATCAGAAAAAATATCATTCAAAACAACATCCTGTTAAAACAGGAAATATAAATCTATATCACAATTTTACAGCGAATCATGGTAACTAAATACTGGTATGTTACCTTCACTAGTCGCCATATACTTGTAGCAATCATCCATACAGACATAACACAAATTTCATTTACAGGTTTACATGCAAAAATTCAGAAAAGATTCCTGCTTCAAAATAATCAGCACATTTAGAAGTTTGATACAAAACAAAGAGATTAATAGAATCATCCCCTACCTTGAGGGTGTGACAGAGAAATTTCCAACCCGAGAGGGGATGTTTTTTGGTTGTCTAACCCTCGGGTTAGACAACCAAAAAAATTACCAAGAGGGTTGGAGATTTCTCTTACACCCTCAGGGTAGGGGATGATTATTTTTCTCCCATCCTATTATTTCAGTCACAGCTCCACCGACAGTAGTCTGTCGTGTTTGTAAACAAAAACACATGTGGGGTATGCATATCGTCATTCACTTTTGATGACGTCACAATTACCGATGACGCATTTTAATGATGTCACAATTGAAGACATGCTAATCGGCACGAGGCTATCTCCCCCTAGGGGATGACAAGCTGATCTTTCCCGGCTAAAACGGGAGACACACCTGTGAAGGGTGGGAGAAAAACCAATCCCTAACGACACCATCCAAACCTTGACATCCTGTATCAAACGAATATCTCTTTACACACATCATTCATGCTCCTGCAGACATCTTTTCTCAAGCCACTTCTCTAACATACTCATCATCCGAAGCATTACAGACATACCTTACTTCCCTCGGAACTCCTCATGAAGAATAAATAGGCAGAGGATGAGCCTCACTGTTAAAGACAAATTTGTCTAAGGGTATTAATGAATCGTCATCCCCAAATAAAAGATATAAATACTTTAATGTCTCTGCTAAAAAGAAACTTTCCAACTTATCTCGGAACGTTGCTTTTATGGCTTTCACATTATGAATGGATGAAAATCCACCATTTTCCACCTTTGTATGCTTTAGGAAGGCCTGGAATATGTTCCAGCCCATTTCCTGATATTTTTTGTCCCCTGTGAGGCGGTACATGTAGAAGAGGCTCTCCACAGTCTCTGGCCGCAGGAGGTTGTGAGCATCTGGTGCCTGAAAAATGCCATTTAAACATAATTGTACTCATCATATGTAAATTACATGAACAAATCCTTACAGAAAATAACTTGAATTTTAAGTTCTTTTCAAGTTAATTAGAAAACAAACAAGAGCTATTATAATACTGCAACTATCAATAGAAACACATGTATAGTAAAATGTTGATATAGTGCCTGTTGTTTTATTTGCCACCTCACTTACCACCAGCATATTTCAAGGCCTGTTAAGTGTAGAAACATCTATGTGAAGTGATTGTTAAGAAATTAACAAAGTGCAATAAATCTGTTTTTGGATGCTAAAATATGAAAATATGGTTTAACACATTGCTTACACTCAATACAAATACTTCACCTTTATGATAGACAACAGCCTATTGATGGTGGTGGTCCAACACTACCCAACAAAACTTGCCCAAAAACTTTAACCTCAAGCATACCCCAAAACATTAATCAAGTCCAATGAAGCTGTTTTTGGCCCCTAAAATATGAAAATATTGTCCAGAACATTGCTAACACTCCATATAAATACTTCAACTTTATAACAGACAACAGCCTGTTGATGGTTGTTGTCCAACACTTCACAAAAAAACTTGCCCAAAAACTTGAACCTCAAATTTAACCAAGTCTAATTAAGCTATTTTGGGGCTAAAAATATAAAAAAAATATGGTCCAGCACATTGTTTACACTCGATATAAATGACTTAAACTCATAATAGACAACTGTGTATTGAGTGTGATGATCCAACACTGTTTGGAAAAAACTTGCACCAAAACTTTAACCTCTGAAGGTTCCCGGACACCGACGCCAGGGTGACAGGCGAGCTAATACAATGGATTGTGATTGGCATTTAAAATTAGTACACTTCATTATACACCTGCTTTAACTGAAGTCAGGGGTGTATATAGTATTTCCTTTATTCATCCATCCATCTTGACCACTGTATCATGAATAGCCATTAAACTTTGCATATAGGTACATTAAATGAAGGCAGTTTGTTGTGTCCACAAACGTGGTCATTGTGACCTTTATTTGGCCTTTGACCTTGACCTCAAGTACTAAAACACAATGTCATACAGGTTTCAAAAGAATATCTTGACTACCATTTCATATATGAACCTCGGACTTTGTGTAATACAGGAATATGTTAGGTAATAAAACCTGTTCACTTCAACCTCAATATGGCCTCAATTTTAAAATACAGTGTAGGCGTAAGGCTTCACAAGATATCTCAACTACCATTTTATGTATGGATGTCAGACTTGATGTTCAGGTCAGGAGGTACAGTGTGGTGTGATAAAATGAAGTTCATGTGGTCAGCAACAAAATATTTGACTTTGCATTCAAGTACTCAATACTATAGCAACAAATATGCAGGGAGCGGGGGTATCTGTGAATATCTGTGAACCCCACACTTTGAGTTAAAACTAGTACATGTATTTTGAACAAAATTTGTACTGTGTCATGGAAAACTTATTTCCAATTCATTTTGTAATTACAATGCTGAATACAACACTGGGTATTTTGTGTTTAAAAGGTGAGAGCTTACAGTAAGCTTTGAGATATAAACAATCAGATATATTGTCATGATCAATACATTGAGATAGAGCTAGGATAAATATGTTCAGATAAAGATCTTAAAAATACATTTAGGTTCGATAAATACGTTCTTTTACAGATGTGATAAATACAATGAGATAAAGATAAATACTTTGACAATAAGGTCCTCTTTAGACTGTGCAGCCTGGCTGAAATAGACAATTTCTGGACTGAGTTTGGTAGGCATCCGGGCGTACATCTGGTAACAGGTCTCTGTTAGACGCTTGGCAATGTCAAAGTGGTCTGACGGTAAACCATTCTTGTATCCAAGGGCCATCGTACCTGGCAGGTAGCACACAAGGTGGTCCTGTAAGGTCAATTGAAATTACTTAAAAAATGAGTGAAAAAAGCTCACCTAATGATCATTTTCAACAGGTACCCTCTAAATTTCTTTTTATATCCTTCCATGTCCTTTATCTATTAAAGTGAGTAGGTACTTTATAAAGGTTCAAGTAATTTTGACTTGTTTTTATAACACATTCTCCTTCAAAATAGAAGAGAGTATATTTCCCAATAACGATGATTTTATTAAATTTTGTTTGCACAATTGAAAAATAATACAGAATTAATGTATTTTAGCACAAAGTCACTAATTCAGGAAGGGATATAAAAAGTTATTAGATTAGAGAACAATCTCGTGAAAGTTTGGTCTAAGGGAAGATTTTTTTATTTGAAATTTTGCATTCAGCGACCTCCCTAGGGACCCCACTGGCTTCGCAGAACATGATCGTGTGGTGTCAGATTCAACACTGTAGTGATCACAAAGGAATAAACTGAAGGAATTCGTTTCAATCAAATTGAGAATTGTATGTTAAGGAGTGTTTCACTTCAACTTAAGGCATTTTATATCAAGTACAAATAAAGTTTGTCCTTATTAAAAATATTTTACCATTTTTGGACTGAATGTACGTCCCCCCAACAGCTCCCCCAGGTACAAAAGTTTGGAGGGAGATGACTCTCTCAGCAGGTGTTTCTTCACTCCATCAATGGCATTCACAAAGTCATCCTTAAACCTGGAAAACAGAAATATTCTATGTTACATAGCATCTACAATTTAGTGGTGAAACAAACGTAATTATCCAGGTAGCAAAGTGAAAGTGATTGCTGTTGACTAAATGTGGGCACATATATACTGGTGAGAAAGTTTAAGATATCTTGATGAAGTAAGGATGCTACATTAAATTCATGTTTGGACGTTAACAAAAAATGGACAAACAGACAGACATTCTCCAAATGTGGAGCCATGAAAAGAAATCCCAAAGAAATTCTAAACTCATGAACAGTGTTGAAATAAAAGGATTACCTGTTTTTACAGTAAAACATCCTCCGATCAGACGGATACATAAACAAACTGACAACTAACAGATTGGTCCTGCTTTACATCTAACAAGCTAATGACCTATCAAGTTATATAAGACTTTGTTCTTGACCGTCACTCACATGTTCATTGTCTTGCCTGTCTGGATCCATTGTTTGAGAAGGTACTCGTAGTAGCTGTCTCCTCGGGCCCCAAACGTGATAGTGCTAGTTCCTCTGAAGGATCCAGTGTTGGCATTGACAAAGATAGGCACCAAGCCATCCTTTTTGGGCAAGCTATGGATGTGGTTACTCACAGCCATTACAGCTTTCTGGGATAGAATTAATGTAAAAATTGGATTGAACAGTAATATTCTTTAAGCTCATAAAATGTGAAGAATGGATTGCATAGTAACATTGTACTGGATGAAGATTAAATCATTTATAATATAATGATCAACCCCGTAGAACACCTTTAAACAACATCACTACTTGACATCTATAGTGACTTATGACTTGTCAGCTATGGCCTCAGAAAGAGAAATCTTGCATGATACCCAAGTATTGAGTATATTAACGATTATCAATCTCCCACTTTTTTTTCACTATGCCTAATCTGTGATTCCCTATATAATACACCATCCTTTAATTATTATCCTTGGGGTTATAACCTTTTCCCTCTAAAAGTTACATGTTTGGCTGTCTGTAGCAATCTGAACTTGTAATTTGCAGTCTTAAGTGGCAATGAGCACGCTAGAAAGTAAAAATATGTGAGTGACAATGCTGACAAATTAAAGCAGCTGTAAACATATAGCAGAGGACTTCTGCTGCTTTAAACTCTCATTGATATCTAGTACAGAGAAAGGCTAGAAAATCAGGAATCACTTAAATGAAATCTCCATCATATATACACACAATAATTAAATATCTTCACAAAACTATTTGACCAAATTAATCATGAATTCTGTAGTTAATGAATCAGTTTATTGGCCGAACTAACCAACAGTCAACAAAGTTGATTGATCGGAACACAACTGTCTGCCACTATATATGCCTCTTACTTGTCATCCTTGATGACTTATGACCTTTGTTCTCTGACCTCTATATTTATCTTATACTGGTCATCCTTTAAGAACTTGAACCATAGCCCTCTGACCTCTGTACATGTACATACACTATAAAATTTGTTGTCCTTGATTTTTTATGACCTTTGCTTTCTAGTCTATACATACCTCATACTTGTCATCCTTGGTGACGCGGGAGAGGTCCCTGAACTCAATCTGTATGGTGGTGACCTCGGATGTGCTGCTGTCTGGGCCCCATCGTGGGGCATGAGCACGACTTGTCATCAAGTTCACATCAGAAAACGGTACATTAGATGGTGAATTAAAGCATGGCAGTAGTCTGTTTCCCAGGTCAGTCTGAATAATATACAATCAATGGAAATGTTACCCAAGGTAATCTGAACAAAATACAATGTCAATAATTACACAAGTCAACCTGAACGACATCCCCTTAATGTCAATGTTATCCAGGTCAACTTAATATCCCATCCCTTTCTAACTTATCCCAATTAACTTGATCAGTACCTAATTCCTTAGTAGTGCCATGTAACCTGTGAAGGATTGTTAAACTGATTGAAAACCATGTGTGCTAACCTCTCATGACAAACGACAACACAGAATATAACCACTATATAAATTCCTCAGAATTCTATTGATGTTTTTCAGATTATTTCAATATGAGACATATTTTTTGTCAGATCAAATCACCAAATTATACAGAAAATATTGCTCATTTCTATTCATCAGGCCATGTAAGCAACCAAAGGAAGTCTTCAAATCCTATGTTTATGTTAGCCTAATTTAATTGTCATGTATTTATCTTAACTTTACAACCTGGTTTGTGGTCGCCAATATTACAATTCAGATGTCTAATGCACAATAACATCACAACCAGGAACATACAATACACTTTAGTCTTAGTTCTGAGTTCATCAAGTATTCAAAGAAGGAAATACAAACATCAAAGTTATTAAACCAGAAATGTGAATGTCTACAACTCACAGCCTTTTCCTTGAATAGATCATCCCCTGTGAGATGATATGTGGCCAGTAGCCCTCCAAGGACACGGATTGTGATTTCAAACAAGTTCACATCTTTGTCTTTTTCAAAAGTTAGTTCAGTTGCAACCCATTCTCTGGCATCATCAAATTCTGAAAGAGATAAAAGTATGGATTGGTCCTACCAGAACAGATAAGTTCTATTAGATTGTAGAAATCACAAGCAAACATATTTACTCCAATAATATTTGTCTCTTCTCCATTGGAATTACAAAATCTCTTAAAGTTTACAGTATTTCAATCATCTATGTTTATCATTTACTGGTAATCAATGGTGTACAATGTCAAAGGTAAAGTTGCTGGGACTGTGAACATCAACACAGTGTTAAATATGTTTATGATATAACATCAATTAGTTATGGGAACCAAATTTTGAGATAAACAGGATATTCCAAAAAAAATGTGGGACTGTAAGTTTTACTTTTAGCAACATTCTGCTAATGACATCCACTGCAAATCCTGAATAGATGATAATACTGGTAAATTCTTGGCATGTTATTTGAGATTTATGTATGAAGTTAGACCATGTTGTTTGATGCATCATTATTGACAATCAATACATTTCGGCAATTCAGTAACATATTTTTTATTTCCAAATATGATATTACTATAAAAAGAAATCCTGTGCCTCTTTTCCCGATAAATACCAGTCACATTATCCTGCATAAGATTACTACTGTAAACGTGGTTATTTACGCTGGGTGAAAATTACGCGATTTGAAGGTCAAAACTATATGTGCGGGGGTAATTTACGCGGTCGAGGTAAACGTTTACTCTGCAGAGTTATCTCCATTATTTTACAAAATGTGTACAGGTAAAAACACTAGTAGCTACTGAGTACATGTTACGTATGCCTCCCGACTGCTCAAGATGAAAATAAAGGTGAACTGTATTCATGTGTATGTGTGTGTCTTATACCAGCTGATCTCGTAATCAACTGGGATCAAACAGGTGAGTGCTATTTAGTCAAAACAAAAACGTTTTCCAAATAACAATGATAAAACCATATACGATTCGTAAGTTATCATAACTCATTGAGCGTAGTTAATGTCACTTCCATGATGACAGGAGCATTTACCTGTGTAGGGATCGTTAACGTGGCACACGACTGCTTGCTGTTTGTGTCCCGTAGGCACGTGTGTGAGTGATGTGTACCGGACCTCAATGCACCCGGGTTTATTCATGACTTTCTCTGTGCCTTTATATATATTTTCAAATTTGTTGTTCATTGAAAATTCAATTAATCAAGTAGTTTATTTCAGTTGTTATTGTTTTTATTTTATACCATTACAAGACAATGTATGTTAATTAGTGTTACGTTAACAAAGCAATATTACAGGAGGACATCTCACACACACACAAGTACCAATATCTATCAGAGTTGTCGTTCCTTACACTATCGACGAAACCATAGGCGCTGGGAAATTTACGCGGACGATTCAGCTACACGTAATAAGCATAAATTTCCCCTGCGCGTAATATTCCACGTTTACAGTATGTTCCTTTTCGATTCAAGGATACTAGAAAAAATTGGCCTACTTTTTCCCACTGCTTGATTGTAGCATTTGATATGGAACTCCCTCAGAATCAGGAATTTTCTTCAATCTAATTAAAATCATTTGTTACATGGTTCAGGTGTGAGCCATGTAACAGATGATTTTAATCAGGTTTGGATTTTCTTCCGCTTCCTTTACATCTGCTTTGGGAATTCATATTGAAAAAAAAATGGATCTACTTCACCAACTACAACAGTTAAAATATTTATATATTTGCTAGTACATATTCAATCTACTTGATGATATATGTTTAACTGGTATGATATATATTTAACTGGTACATGTACAAAGAAATATACCTGGACCAGTATGTAGACTTATATACCTGGTTTGAGTCCCATAATGACCAGTGTGTCCAGTGAATCTACTATTGTAAGTCCTACTCCAAACCACTCTGAGTGTGTGCGGGTAATAGGGTGGAACTCATCATGTCCCCAGGCATACTTTTTGTAGGCTTTCCAGGCATACCGGAATGCATCCACTACAGCCTCCTGTCTGTCTGTCCGCTTACCGTCCTCTGTAAATCACAAATTATCCAGCATTAATCTATCCTTGTTCATGGTGTAATGAATGTCAATAACAACATCTGTATATATCACTATATATTTATACTTCCTTGGAATCCTGATGAATATTTATAAATCAAAGTCTTGAAAAAGTTTCATTACAAACAAATTTGGGATAAATATAGCTATAACAGAAAAAGCATGAAATGCTGTGCCCTAAAACAGGAAACAGGCTGTTGGAAACATACACTCCATGCAATTAATGACACAGAGAATTTGCTTTCACATAATATGATAATATGATATCAGTATGTTTAAACATACAAGCAAATGACTCATGTATGCTAATGATTGAGATGTTAGGAAGATGCTACTGATTCAGGATCAATGTCTGTGCTTGAATTCCAAAGAAATAAGATGTGTGTATGCCTAGGTACATATACTTTGGAAGTGCATGAATAACTGGCACTGATATGCACAGCCACATGATTAAGGATTTCTAGATAATTAATCATAAATGCCAAGAAATGTTGGGTATTGTTAATATCTCAGCATTTTTATTGTTTATAAGTAGTATCAAAATTTATGATTATGAAGGGCAATGTTCAATGGTTTAAAAAAAATCAGCTTCATTTAAGTAAGCCCTTAAACCGTGGTTTAAAGATTTTAACACATTTGGCCCTGTGACCTTCTGATAAGTCAATGTTAATAGCTGGAATAATTTGATAGCTCTTTTTCAAAACAGGTCACCAGCGAAATACAATCACTCCAAGCATCACAGTTCTTTAAAAATTCTCACCTATGTGACTTTGAAAGTACTAAAAATAGAACAAATTTGATAGTCATTTACCACAGTATGCTACAGGCCAAATATCATCATAATAGGTATTGAGATTTTTTTGAAGTTGTTGCTTATAATGAATTACACATTTTACTCTGTGACTTTTCAAATATGTAAATGTCATTCATGTAAATTAAGTGGACATCAAATTACCAGCAAGTTACATTACTTTTAAACACACTTGACATGTGACCTTGAAAATAGGTCAAAGTTATGCATTTGAACTAACTTAATATCCCTTCACCCCAGTAAGCCAGTGACCAAACATAATGAATCTAGGCTTCTTGGTTCTGAAGAAGAATTTACAAAAATGTATGTAATGGATGGATGAGGGATACTACACTAAAGCACTAAATGAGTAGGTGCTTTCCCTGAATAGGGCTGTCATAATACATGTAAATAGGAAACTGGTAAACTGCATACGGCAATATTGCTGTATTTCTTACACTTATTTATGTATCTGGTAAGTGTTTTAACTATGCAAATAACTACACTTTCTAACAGAAAGAGTATGCTAATAACCAACAAGTTGAAATTTCATAATCAGTGATGGGTTTTACAAAAATTTAAATAATATGCGATTCATATATGATACAAGATTCAGTTGATGGCATTCTGACAACAATTTCTTTTTCACTTGAGCAATTTTTTCTATGACATTATACCTCACCTGGATTCTTGATATATGAACAGTGCAATTCTTCCGTATTGCAATATATTGCGATACACCCTAGGTGTATTGTGACATCTCTATCCCAGAAACTTTCCTCACATATGCATATGTATAGATCCACATTCAGGTTAACATGGTATTTACTATGGCCACTTGGCAGTCAATCTAATCTAATAACCAAACCAACTTACGATTAAAGTAGTCATAGGGTGGTACAACATGCTGATCCACATTAAAGTCAGGGTCTGCTCCTTTTTCTGGCTGATTCTAATAATAACCAACAGTCATAACATTGGAAATCGTAGCAAGAAATTGTGAATATTTGTCATTGATTGCATCTGTGTCTAAATTAGTAATACAAAATATATTTGTGTCATAAAAAAACTTTTTTTTATTATAAACTATGAGTATTAAACTACTTACATAAAGGAAGAAATAAGGCTAACCCTAATCCTAAACATTATATACAAAAAGCCTGTGGGCCTTAATTGTCACCTGTGTTGAAATGCAGGTTTTTACTACATGACAAGGAAATAATAACTTACATGAAGCAATCGAGTACATGTAATGCAAATATGGCAACTGTGGAATGGATCGGGAAATGATGTTGGGGTGTGACTATGTACATTCTGTATACCTAATAAATAATTAAAGCTGGTAACAGTAATGATACAGACAAAGCCTACGTAAGACTTGAGATAAAACTTTCAACCCACAGCCACTAGTGGACGAGTACAGCTGCCAAGGTCCAGGTGGTTCAGTGTCCTTATTTTTATATCATTAATCATCATAATAATTCCAACTAAGTTTGAAGTATATGTCCCTCTGAAAACAGAATCACCATAGAAACTGGAAGGGAGATCATGATAAGTTGTATAAACTTGCACCTACTCCTGTGTCCCAAGTGTTTTTTGACAATGAAATATGTCTTAATCATGTATTATTTCCCTGTACAGAACTATGACTAATGGGTGACCCGGGGTAATGAAATGAACAATATGATAAAGCACTATTGGACCTTCCCATCCTTGAAGAGTAGTTCACTGTAGGATTTCTGCTTTGGCTCAGGTGACCTAATAATACAGAATCACTATAGAAAATTTGTGAATCCTAACCCTAACATAATACAGAATCTTACAACCACCTACCAGCTGACCATCTACATTGTCATCTTTGTCATTATCATCTTCCTTTCCATTGTCCCCATTTTCATCCCTTTCAAGTATTTCCTGTTTCTCATCAGGAGGAAGTAAGCCTACCTCCTCTCCACCTCCATTAGGTGGTCGGTCTACGACATGTTTGGGCTGCAGTGGCGGCTTCATTCCTGGTCTCCTTTGTTTCTGTAGACGTTTCTGAAATGTTGAGTATTGTTTAAATGATTTCTTCGCTTAAACATACCAACATAGGTTCCAATTACAAATGAGAAAAAAAATACTGAGTGATGTGCATATTTTTCACCAGTTGCTCATAACACTTCCATGTATTTTTGCTGTATTCAAAATACGATAAAATGAACAACATGATATAGTATGTTATATGTATATGCAACCTATAACGTATAAAATATACTGTCTTAATAAATAGCAGACAAAACGACAGATATTAACAAAACATAATCATTTTTACATTTTAGCCATGAACATATGTTAAATGTTGATCTTCGACTTGTATATTTGAGTTGTGTCCCATATTTTTTACCAATAATGATCAATTGAGTATCATTAAAATCAGCCTTGCATTCACCTGTACCTTTCAAATTTGTTAACATATTCAAAGCAATAAATTAACGAAGTCCAAATACCATGAATACCATACCATCATACTATCATAATACATCTCCATATGTTATGTTAATCTGTCAAACTTCCTTCTAATTCGAAAAACATACCTGGGTACAAGTAATTTGTATATGATAAACATTTTTTTCAAATCAATGAAATTAAATGTCCATTCATAAGCCGATCAACATGAAAATAATATATATCTATATATAATGTCAAAAAGGATCATTTTGAAAACCTTCATATTCTATTGAGTATAGGTATCCATGGGACTAAACACTGACATTATACTCATTAATCTGTTGCTTGGCAACCCTCTTTAGGTCATCATGTTTATTTAGCTTGGGCAGTCCTGGTTGTGGAGCTTGTATCTGTTGGTTGTCATTATTCCCCTGTCCCAATATTTTGTCCTGGAAGAATTCACCACCGTTATCAGCATTATGAGATATTGAGTCCACAGCCTGCCTCTTGTCCTTACTTGACTTAGAATCATCACCCGACAAACGGTTGCCATGGTGAATAGCCGGCAAAATGTATAATGCACTTAGTCCTCCTAGAACTAAAATCAGGCAAATCACACTTCTCTGGAGGCTTGAAAGTCTTTTCCATACCTGTGGCAGCAAAAAAAAAGTGATCAGTTCATTAACTTGTACATGTAATGTCAATTTTGACAACACAACCTGTTAAGACTGTGGTAACCTGTTAACAATAAAGGTTAATTGGTGAATATTTATATTTTGCTGTTACTAATGTACTGTACAATCCTTTCATTCTAAATCCTCTGCACAACAAATTTATTTTGTTTTACATATAAATAAATAAAACAAGAATAGTGTCATGGATATCTCCCGCTCAATCCCAAATGTTAATGAGATGCCTATACTGAAATACTTTGAGTTGTCAATGTCCAACTTGAGAACTCACAATAAGCATTTGCAACCCACATTCAGTAAAGCAACCCCAGCTACACTGTTGATGCCATTACAATCCATTAAGCATCAATAGTTTCCAAATACAGACTGCACAATTTTAAAAGTAAAGCCTTGATATAATGCCCCATTTCATTTGTCATCAGGCTAATACTGCCAACTTATGTTAGGTCTCATTTTCCCTTTTTTCTCAAGGATTACGTCCGACACCCATGATGTATTGCCAAGCTCCCTTTTAGTGTAAATATTTCACAGGACAAATGCTAGCTTAAAGAAGTACCTATGAAAGAGGATTTTACATAACCATGTTAAAAAGGGAATTAATTTTACTTATTATTGCTGATGGCCTCAGGCCCTCCATCTTGGAGGAACCAAGTCTAATAGTAACAGTGACCTAGATTTCGAATCAATAACACTGAAACAAGCACCTGATCTAGGATTTTTATTTTGTTGAAAAAAAATGTGTTTTTAAGTTTTGTTAAAAGAAAGTGAAAAATAGACTGCAAAGGGTGTAGATCTAGCAATGAATGCCAAGAATGCTGTATGTAGATGATTTGGTTTGGTTTAATTTTGTTTAACGTTATTAACAGCTAAGGTCATTTAAGGATTTGCCTCCATGTGTGTAGTGTATTCAGGCCAAAAAAAATATGTCTATTTAGGGTTCCCGACCCACCCTAGCTTTTTACCCCCCAGACCCAAAACTTTTTGATGAAAAAAAAAAAATGAAAAAAACCACGCTGATTTTTGAATTTTAGAAGGTTCCTTGCCGTTCTAAATGGCTTCCAGCTCCGTGTTGGCGCTAAATGTCAGCATATGGAGCGCAATTTGCCTCCAAATGAACCTTGTTTATGCCATTCTTTGTTTTACATACAATAGTAGGGTCATAATCACATGACCACATGGTACACAAAAATATACACACAAAAAATACAAAAAAAATCGACCTACCTACCCTTGTTTTTTTGCCCATGCAACCCTAAACAGACACATTTTTTTGGCCTCATGCTTGGGTGTGTGTATGCATGAGACAGGGTAATTGGTGTTGAAGGCACCCAGCACAGCATTCTGCCCAGTCACATTATACTGACAACGGGTGAACCAGGTGTTGCAATTCTCCTAAATGCTGAACATTAAGCAGGGAATAACAACTACCATTTTTAAGGACTTTGGTTGAAACCGCGGGGTTTCCCAAATTAGTCGCCTACTACGATACAAGCAGTGGGTAACAGCAGCGTATTCTTTTCGCGATCCCCCACCTGCAGGGGTGGTATTTAAACGAACAGGATCAAATTGGATTCAGGGTAAAACAACCCAGAGTTGTTTAATGATATTTTTAGATGTGATCATTAAAACAAACTTCATTCCAGAATGTTACTGGCCAAATAGCATCATCCTGTTCCTTCTGATCATTCAGAAGTTGATAAAAGATTTTTACATATTTGACCCATGTGACCTTAAAAATGGGCAAAGATCATTCATTTGAACAAAGTTGGTAGTTCTTCATCCAAGGATGCTACTGGTCAAATACCATCACCCTAAGCCTCTTTGTTATTGAGAAAAAGTTGTTTAATAGTAAAAAGTTGACGCCGGACGGACAGCGCACCATGGCATAAGCTTACTTGGTCCTTCAGGCCATGTGAGCTAATAACAAATAGGATGTATGTTGAGCAAATGTTCAGTTCAAATGTATTACAAATGTATATATTAATTAATATGACCGTTTACTCACGTATTTTAAGTTCTCAATAACTAAACATGAAATACATGTTACCTCATTAAGTTTACTTTATGGACAACAAATGTTCAAAAAGTTGGAAACGGGATGGAATCAAAGTTATTTCTACTCGATATCGTATGCAGTAATATTGTTCGTTAGAAACAGAAATAATACACCAAGTTCTTTAAAAAGAAAAAAGGTGTCATTCTTTTGAAAACTGACTTCCCTGGTAAAATTAAACATTAAATATTTTTGAAACACATGGTCGTTAAAGATTGCTCTAATTCGCCTAAATGGCTCAGGACCTGTTCACTCCTTATATTTGCAAAAGTAACCCTATTTTACATTACATCTGCTTTTGGGGTTCCAGTTTGAGTTATGGTTAGAACGCTTACAAATACAGTACTACCAAACATCTCAATCTTTTAATATTTTTGTAAGCATTTCAGAAAATAATAAAACATAAATTGAAAAGTTGTCAAATGCACATCAGAGCTGTCAGTGTCAACATCAGCTTACTCTCCAAACAGACTGTCTTTTCCGTGTTTCTTTCTGGTCATCATCAAAACCGAGGCTGATGGAAAGAAAATCTCGCTTAGCCCCAGACATAATGCTTGCTAGTGCTTCTTAAAAACGCTTATTATTCGCATGTCTAATCGATGTATAGTATACTTGTTGCGAGAATATATGACGAGAAGCGGCAGACTGCAGCAATAACACGTATGGACTGGCGATTCAACTTCAGGTTACGTATAATATGCGAATCGAAAACGGATTATATAAAAATTATATTCGGATTTGTTTTCGAAAATTGAAAATCAAATTATCAACTATTTTTTTTGTTAATTTCCTTTGTTTAAATAATATGGTTGACATTAAAAGAGCTTATATCAATCTTCGGTGAAAATGATAGAAGGAGAGGGATGGCGGGGGTTTGTGGGGGCGGGTTCGTAAGCTTACACTCTAAAACGAAAGTCGGCATTTGCGGGATATAAGGGGAATGACTACTTAAATTCAACTATACTTTTTTAATTGTACTGAATTTGTTTTAATTTTACTTCATGTTTCCAGACTTTGACGTTTAGACTGTTTACGTAGGATCGTTTCCGGAAATATTTTCCCGATGTCTAATAATATAATGTTATTAGGAAATCCCCCGACGGCTGTCAATTTTACGACAACCCTGTTATGAGTTTTAAAGCTGTAATTTTATTGTTCAAATAGTAAGATACTACCGTCGTAAATTGTAGTTAAAGAGTGATATATTTTAGATTTTTTTTTAATGAATAATGTTTTATTTACCAAAACATTAACGACATTCCACAGTCCACTTTATATTGGAACGGAGGCACGATGCTGACCTAGCTTTTACAGGTAAAACAAACGGTTTTACTGCAGCATTTCGCCTAGAATGAAAGGTTGCATCATTGTAAACTTTGTATAACAATGCGATCGATTCATGTTCACGCTGTCACGACAATATTTACCTTAAGGACACTTCAGCTGCAAAAACTGGCAATGCTTATTCCCGCGAAATGTCGGTTATGAGAAGGGAGATAATCCAACTAAACAAAACAGACTACAAACTGGTCATTGTACAAAACACGCCCAAATCATGCTTATAATGAACCGAACAGGATACGTTCGGCAGTCCAAACTCAAAAAACGTTGCCGTATCCCTGATTTCATACATGTCATATACCTTCACCTCTTCTAAGTGCAGGCACAGAACCTGGTTGCTCCCAAATGGTCGGTATTATCAGACGACTGGGGAGGGGGACATGGATGTGAAACGGACTTTAAAAAATGTAATAGTGAGTGAACACAGAAGATAATCAGTATCTGCACATAAAGAAAGGTACAGAATCGACTTTACATGTTATCTGATTCAAGACGGACTAAGGGGACGTGTAGTACGATCATAACATTCGATTCGATACACCTTTATTTTAAAATATAAACAAAATGAGATATAAGCTTCTAACACTTTGATTTTATAAGAGCGAAGCTCACGGGTGCCGTAGGCACCCGAGCGGAGCTCTTAACCGGTAACATGTGCGTGTAAATAGATCTGATCCAAACTTCCATCACTAAATCGTACAGCTACAGCCTAGAAACTTTTCGTACTTCCGGTGACCTGTTCCGGTTCATGGAGCCCGTAAATATGCCTAATCGAATAAAAAAGCGACATGTAACGTAGCAGGAAAATTATGTATTCGAACCAACGAATTTAAAAAAAAATATTGACCATATTCAATACACTGGGCGTGTTTATTTCCTCGATTTCTTTCCTTTTGTAACGAAAAGATAAATCATCGGCATGGTCATTAAAAAGCTTACATGAATGTCACAAGCTAATGGCGTCGAAGAGTGCGTAAGAATGTGATTAGATGACAAACTGTATTACCGTCGATTAAATTAGCTTAGATTTTGGAAAGAAATACATAATTTGATACTGACAACTTTCTAAACATACACATTTTCCATCTAAATATTGATAATCGATCGTAACACACGAGGGTCATTCCCACTAGGACGGAAATACCCGAGTATGTACGAAGCAGGGTCAATGACGAGGTCGCTTGGTTCATTGACGAGGTCAAAGTTCACGGGTCGTCTGCTATTGTCACCGACAGCTTTCCAAGGGAAAACGTAAGGTGTTTCAAAGGGTCAAATTTCGGAATTTTCAGTATTACTACTCTTGTTTTTTTCTGCATTTATTGTAGAACGTCAACTGTATATTCAGTTCTTATTAATTCTTCTATTTGGGGATCGTTTCTGTTGATATTTAATTTGATCCAAATTTGTGATATTACCTTACAGTAGATTTTACAACTAAAACTGTTGAATTTCAATGCTAGATCTGCTTGTACAAAATATTCATTATTGAATCTAGTTTCATCTAATGCAACCAAATTAACAATCACTTAAAAAGACAAACATTATCTGTACAGTTTTGTACAGTAAAATATCTTTATTGATACTTAGATAAATATAAACTTTAAACGCTTGACAATTTTTACTTCCGTTCAACTGTGTAAATCATTACAGCATTTTGATTAGACATTGAAGTGAACACATTAGTTTGCTCTGCTTTATGAATATCAGTAAAGAAGAGAATTAAAAACATTATATTTTCACCACTTTTATTTTTGTTAACAGATTGCATAATATGCGACTGTCAGCAACCATTTCTAATCAAAATCAAAACTATTCTGCATATGATGTACCTGGTGATTATTTTTATTCAACCACATTTAACACCAATATTGACTCAAGAACAACAAGTCCATCATGAAACTGACATCAATGCCATCAACACAATCATCACTGAAACTTCACTTGCAAAGAAATGGTTTTAGCTGATATGCCAATCTACCTATAGGTATCTACAAAAAAAATTATGACAACAGCGACGATGAGGAGGAGGAATCTCCTGCTGTAGATACCTGGAATTTTAACGTAAATAATCAGTACAAACATTAAGTTTCATCATTTCACATGGATTATCTGAATTATTAAAAGGAAAATCTAAAATCTCCATTTTCTACTTATAGTGGTGGGAGACGTGACAGTCTCTAACCTGCTGTGTCTAACATGCTAAATATATTTAAATCAAAAACAGATACATCCTTCATGGATTGGCATATCAGCTCAAACCATTTGTTTAAACATTCTGCCTACAACACACGATATCATTTTTATTCTATGGTTTTTTTTCAAATGGTATTTGTTTCTTTTGGATAAAAATAATAATACATATTATTATGAACATACATGAGTAGAGGGAGGGGGTATATACTGGTAGTCTTGGATAAAACAAGAACCAAATAAGGATTCTATTAATATCAATGTGGTCTAGTAGTACTGTAGTACAATCAGTCAACTTCAAACTAATATGTGATGCGTCATATTGGTGTAGTGTGAATGTGGATCATTCTAAAACAGAGCACACATAAGTACAAGGATGAATGATTTTGCCCAGCAACAGATTCAAGTATATAATAAAAAAAACAATTATAGGTACATTTTGTATGTATTAAAATGGGTATTAAATGTTATGATTCCAAAATTATACTATACTATTGAAACAAATGTACGAGCTTCGCTCTCTCCAGGCCATGCCTGAGTCATATTATTCAAACATACTAAGAATGAAAAACCAATTTGGTGCGATGAACCGGCTGAGATGTGTCGAATTTGAACATCTCGGAGACGTTTTGGCTGAAGCTGCATACACTAATATTCAGATCGTGACATATCGAAAATCTGGAAAAATATATCGTGAATCGAATCGAACATAGATAATCGAGGTACAAGTGCATCGCAGTGAATCGTGACGCCTCTAACTGATCGCAGTCTATTGTCAGCC
Source organism: Mizuhopecten yessoensis (assembly GCF_002113885.1). Classification (NCBI taxonomy): domain Eukaryota; kingdom Metazoa; phylum Mollusca; class Bivalvia; order Pectinida; family Pectinidae; genus Mizuhopecten; species Mizuhopecten yessoensis. The sequence goes on from NW_018405055.1 coordinate 572,128, forward strand.
TACCGTGCTGTGCATGTCTTTAAATATGTTGACAATGCAAGCAGTTATATATAACTTTTGTCACTGTTTACGCAAAGGGAAAGTTCATAAAATATCGAAATTGTTTGATCAATATGTGGGGGGTTTTCAGAGCAGAATTGGCCGTCACTGACCAAGTTAGAAGATTGATTGCTAATGATAGAAGATGCACACAAACCTTTCTCACGTGGTCCCTAGATACCACTCAGTAGTGAAACAGAATTATGTATTTATTTCCTTTGACTTGACATTTTGCATCATGGACATACTAGTATTCAAAACTATAGTAATGATACAAAAGCAACTAAAACCATATTTGTTTTACAAATTAGTACCCCTTGTTGCCTGTCATATTGCTGGCTTTTCAATTGGCCCAAAATAATAAAAATGTCTAAAAATCTCTTTTTCACACAAATGTTACATGTAAGTAAATCGAAAAAAATATTTATATATACTGTTTTTTCCTTCAGGTGTTTTTTATCATGGACAAATCTGGTGTTCAAATGTGAACGAAATATGAGTGATCAGGGGAAAGTCAAACCCAAATTGCCCTTTGGGTGGATTGTCCGACAGTCATCCTCTTTCCCTGATCGCATTTACTATTTCAATGTGCAGACTGGAGCATCGACATGGGAGATTCCAGATCTCCAGCAGCAGCTGAACCCATATCTGACACCTGAACAGGTAACCACTGTACTGATACTGTCAAATACATGTCTCATTGGGCAAAATACCTTTAAATTGAAAAGTGATTTAACAAACCAAGAATGAAATGAAATGCGACAAAAAACAAAAATTATACAATTTAAACTCCAGTTTGTTTTCCAATCCCTTTGAAATCCATTTTTGTTATAACCATAGATAATAATTAAATGAAATAATTTTAAACTAAATTACAATAATAGGGGCTATTTAGTCAAATATGACCCTAAAAATCGAGTAGATACTGCATCTGTAGCCAAAGAAGACAAAAACTACAGATGTATGCAAGTACATGTACATGTATATATCAATGTAATATTATAAATGGGTCAAAGAAGTAATATTAACGGTAGTTTCCCAAATAACACTGGAGCCTTGGAATTGCAAACGTACGTTTGTAGGATACAAATTACTAAGAATTTGTATATGGGGCAAAGAAGTAATAGTTACAGTGTAGACAGTATGTTGTCAATTTTTCGGACCAATCCTCTCCTTTATCGAGACACAGAAAAAAAAACCACAAAACAATTACATTAGATAAAAACAATATTAATGATATAATGGGATATACATTTGTAGCTAATATTTCAACACAGTAAGCCCCTGGTCTAGCGTAAGCAGAAGACAGAATTTACAATGACTGCATCGTTGACCACTGCTACTAGGTGTGTACGAACAACAACAAAGAGATATATTTAAGTCCCAATTAAAGTATCGGTATTTAATATTGAAAATTTGAGCTTTTCTTCATTTAACTTAAAACAATATTGATAAGTGGAAATTTAGTGGACACCATTAAAAATGTTTTATAAGATTTTCAAAGCACTTGACAGCTTGAAAGTCTGAAATGCTCACATATAGCATATATTTTAAGATGCTGATTATGGACTATATAATACTGCAATGCAGATCTGATCAGTCTTTTATTATCAATATAATGGGGTACCTTACCATTTTGAACCAATTTTTTTTTTTTTTTTTTTTTCAATTTTCAGAAACCACATAGTACCAGCAGAAGGCCGTCAGATGTCAAATTTGGCATCAGAAAATCTGGTGTGAACTGTCAAACTGCTGGTGTGAATCAACAAGTTCCTGGTGTGAGCGGACCAGTACCTGGCGTGAACCGTTCAGTTCCTGGTGTGAACTATCCGATTCCTAGTGTGAACCACCAGATTCCAGGAGGTAGCCAGCATTTTCCAATTGAAGCGAAGTTTTCACCAGAGTTTTCAGATGATGATAGTTTTGACCTGACATTAGACACAAGTAATGATAATAATCCTGCATCAGTATCTTGTAACTATGATAGAGAAAAAGAGCATAGAACTAAAGACACGTATTCTTTTGGAAAACAAACAAAACAAGGTATTAATGTGCAATTTAAACCAATCAGGGACTCCAAACCTAGTCATACCCAGGGAGCACTTTCATCAGCTGTCAGTGAAAGAAGCACTAGTAGTAGCGTGGAAAATGCCAATAGAATTGTTAAGGGACAGAAAACTCTGTCACAAGAACCTGGAATTTCACCTTCCAAAAAAGTCAGATTGTTGTCTGACAGTGATACTAAAGATTCTGGTTCTAGATATGTGCTTAGTGCAAAAGACAACTTCAATACTAAATGCTCCTATTTAAAAACATCAAAACCTGTGCCAAATCCACCAGACATTTTAGTTGGAACAGAAAAATGTGTTGTGCCAAGTGACCTCCCAGACTGCAGTAGTAATAAAGTGATTCCTAGCGTGAAGAGGAAAGTTAAAGATAGACTGGGCACACCATTGTGTTCTGCCAGTCTAAGGGCAGAGGACAGTAGAAAGTTTGATAAACGAAAAGTATGTTATTCACCAAAAGGCTCTGTGATTGAAACAGACACAAAAACAGTCAAAACTGAACCAGGAAACACTGTGAATAGAGTGAAAAAGAAAGCAACAAGCAAACATAACGAGGTAACAAAAACACTGGGTGGGGATTTGAGAAAGGTCATATCATCATCTGAAACTAGTCAATGTTCAATACCATTAGTTGATTTTAAGGATGCTGAATCGGCTGCAAGAGACAGAATTCCAAGTGGGAGTGTCTATGGATCTGAGGTACATGTCCCTAACAAGCGTCACCTGACTGATCCAGAGAAACGCCGCAGCATCCAGTCCTGGATAGATCACTGTGAACCAGAGGATGATCTGTCTGACAAGTCCAGTGAAATCCTTGTACCAAGTTGGGACATTTCTTCACCTGATCATGATTCTGGGCGTGGCAGTTTGGCACCGAGAAATTACATGGACTCCAGACGGGTAGTTGTGTCAAATGACAAATTGTCTGTATCAACTGGTGATAGTGTGCTACAGCCTACAGGTGGGGAATCAAGGAAAGACGCTGGCGCTTTCCCTAAAAATAATTCCTGGAAAGGTGAGAAACATATTTAGCTTGATGATCATTGAATAAGAGACAATCTGATACTACACAGCAAAAACATCGTGAGCTTATTCCTATCCTCTGGGCCTGTATGGATAAAGTTTTCTTATTTTTGAAGGAAGGAAATAATCTAAGATGTATAGCCACAATTGATTCTGATTGGCTGATATACCATCACCCTTAACTGAAATTATTTCAAATTTTGACCCGAAGTCAATAATGCTGATATATACCTGTAGCATGTTAATGACATTAAATCTTTTCCTTCATTTGAATTGACGTTTCCCATTTTTGAGACTGGTACAATTATCACTAAAATTTTTGATATTTACAGCTTTGACTCTGATATTATCCAGTGGGTCTGGGATATTTATGACTGAGGTTTTAAAGATGTTATTTCAATATTCACAGGTGTGCATGCCACGCCCGCTCCTGTGGCCCATCGGAGTGTGATGAACATGGAGATTGACGAGTTAGGGACTGAACCAGTGGCCCTTGAAGACCGTCAGATCGAGGATATGGATGTCGCCGAGATAGCAGTAAGTGTCTGATGAGCCACGTGAGATATGATGTTTTTACCTTGAAATAATTAATTTAATTAGTCTATGAATCAAAGGGGTTGATGTTTTATGTAATGGATCTCAAAATGGTCAGAAATCTGCAAAAAAGGGCGGGGGGTTGTACTTTTATTTTAATTAAAATCAATGCCCAAATAACCTTCAAATTTGAAATTCAAATTATATCAATCGTAATAAATTTGTTATGTTATAGCTGCTACACTAAGGATGCAAGATACATGAAGTTGACTTGATATACTGTTCAAACAAAAACAAAATGCAACTTATGTATTTCAAAGTATAATGGGGGGGTCATGCATCAATTTATTATCCATCTCTTGTGATTTAGCTATGAAAGACATTCCTCTATATGTATCTGGATTTCACAAATATTAATACTCTTATTTTCAGTTGAAAGAAGTTCGTGAACAACTGCAAAAACAAATTCCAACTGAGGTAAGAGAGACTCCTTGAAGTTACTTAATGTAGGATTCATTAATCAATTGTATAGTGTTGAAAAGCTTTCTTTCTTGTTTGTTCTTGTCTGGATTGATCCTTGGTCAAAATCAATGATTTTCTTGTTGATTCTCTGTCTTGGTTGATAACTTGATAAGTTATATGAATCTCTGCTCATGTCGTTATAATAAATTCATTCACACAAACCATACAACTTGAAAATCAAAGGCGCTTGTTATTATCAATACACCAGGTCCAAAAGTTTCTGTAACCAGTGTCACACAAGTATGGTGTTCCCTTGGTACATAGGAGAGACATGGGTATTCTCTAGGTTGGTGTAAATTGCGGTCTATCTTAGCTGAGTGGCACATTGGTAGTTGATGGAAATGGATAGAAGTTTACACCCTTCAAACAGTTATCATCTGTCCTGTTTCTGCTATTAGACTGGCAGTCTGCAGCTGCATATTCAACCTTTGTTTTCTGAATCTGTTTGCCAATAACATGTTTTAAAATTGGGAGTTCATCTATATATGTACCTATATATGTACCTATACATGTACCGAAAAATGTACCTATATATGCCCCCTTACACAATTATGTGACTGACCACCATGACACATGTGATTAGGAACTGGCCGAATCCTGAAAAAAAATATGGAGCAATATGTATCAATTACAATACATGTAGTACAGTTGGCATTGCAGATTTGGGGCCGCGGTGGCCAAGTGGTTAAGGCATATGACATTCTGCTACCACTAGCCCTCCACCACTGGGTTGCGGAGTCAAGACCTACTTAGGGCAGTCGCCAGGTAACGGCCCTAGGAAGGTGGTTTTTCTCCGGCTTTCCTCCACCACCAAAACCTTGCACGTCTTTAAATGACCATAGCTGTTAATAGGACGTAAAAAACAAATAAACCAAACAAACCAAAAGTGATTAGGAACTGGCCGAATCCTGACAAAAAATATGTATCAATTACAGTACATGTATATACGGTTGGCATTGCAGATACCTATTTGTTTGTTGACTACATGATGTTTTTGCTGTTTGAAGGTTACTGGTTCACTCACTAAGCGTGTATCAGGATCTGATAGTCAATCAAAGCTGAACAGTCTGCACCATGTACAGGTATGTTAGTGAGCAGATGGGTTTCATTGAAAGCATCAGAATACTTCTAAAGTGGTAGTAATACAGGATAATTTGGTTATAACATGCAATATGGATATTTGTTACAATTAAAGTATTTTGCAATTCAGTATTTACCACAAAAAGAGCCTATTACTAAGTTTCATTCTTTGTGATCAATACATTGAAGGTGCTGGAATGTTTTTAAGACATGCAGTATGTTTTGTTTAATTAAATAGATGGAGAAGAAATTTTATTGAATTTATATGAAGTAGTATTTACAAAAGTTTCTACCTTACAGAAGCTGTTGATAGTAGTGGACACGAACGTGTTGATAGAAAGTCTAGGCTTTGTCGAGGATCTCCGGGACCAAGAATTTAAAAGTAAGTTGATCCATTGCAGTTTTAATAAAAGGTAGACTATCACTAGATATTTGTACTGTATTTAGATGAATTTAAATTTCTGCTTGTAAGACCATTAATTATAATTCAAATATCTTTTTCAGAACTTGCTAAGCCAGTGCTTGTGATTCCATGGGTTGTGATGCAAGAGTTGGATGCTCTTAAAAACAGCAAGAACAATTTTGTAAGATAGAATTTCATTTTGAAATATGTTGATATCAGTAGTGCATCACAAACGGAATAATATTTGATGATTTACATGTTATTTAAAGTTGAAAAAAGTCCCTATATAACTTTTTTTCAGCTGATTATAAATTTCATATTTTGGGTAGAATCAGATTTACAGAAGCCAAACAATTTTCTGTTTACCCATCAATCACAGTTAGGTGTGTTAGGTTCCCTACTTGAAATAATTTAATTTGTTTTCTCTTTGGTGGTGAAAGATAAATGTATATGGTATTGTTCTGGAGTATAAATGTGTGTGAAAAATGCTTCTTGAGGTGTTATTGTATCAAATCATTGTATTGCACAATCACACCTCATTACACACTTCAAATCTTTAGGATGAATGGGTTTTTAGCTCACCTGCCCAAAGGGTCAACTTTTCCTTTAAAACGCTACTTGTCCTGAACGGCCAATTAGATTTCGACTAAATTTGGTCTGGAACATCCTTAGGTCAAGGGGACTCAATTTTGTATAAATGGTGGGTGTGCCTCCCCCTGGGGACAGAGGAGTGGGGCCAAATATGGGAAATAGAGGTAAAACCTTTAAAATCCTGCTTCTACCGTAGGGATTAAGGGGTTTCATCCTAATTTGGTCTGGAGCATACTTGGGTCAAGGGGCCTCAATTTTGTATAAATGGTTGGTGTGGCCTCCCTTGGAGCAGAGGGGTGGGGCTGAATCGGGGAAATAGGGGTAAACCTTTAAAATCCTTCTACCCATAGTGATTCAAGGATTTCATCCCAATTTTGTCTGGAGCATGCTTGGGCCTAGGGGACTCAATTTTATGTAAACGGTGGGTTTGGACCTCCTTGGGGCAGAGTTGCATGGCCCGATAGGGTAATGGAGGTAAAAACCTTTAAAATCCTTCTCCTACCATAGGGATTAAGGAATTTTATTCCAATTTAGCCTGGAGCATCCTTGATCCAAGGGGACTCAATTTTGTATTAACGGTGGGTGTGGCCCCTCTGGGGGCAGAGGGGTGGGGCCCAATAGGGGTTAAGGGATTTCATCACAATTTTTTCTGGAGCATGCTTGGGCCAAGGGGACTCAGTTTTGTATAAACAGTGGGTTTGGACCCCTTGGGGCAGAGTTGAGGGGCCCAATAGGGAGAAAAGAGGTAAAACATTAGAAATCCTTCTTTTACCGTAGGGATTAAGGGTTTTTATCCCAATTTTGTCTGGAGCATCCTTGGGCCAAGGGGACTTAATTTTGTATAAATGATAGGTTTTGACCCCCTTGGGGCAGAGGAGTGGGGCCCAATAGGGGAAATAGAGGGAAAAAACTTTGAAATCCTTCTTCTACCATAAGGATTAAGGGATTTTATCCCAATTAGTTCTGGAGCATCCTTTGGCCAAGGGGACTCAATTTTGCATAAACAGTTGGTTTGGCCCTTCTGGGTGCTAAGAGTTGCGGGGCCCATTAGGAAAATTGGATGTTTAAGTCTTTAAAATCCTTCTTCTTCTGTACCATTGGAGGGATTTTATGTAATAAGAATAATTTCCCATGGTTGCTTTATTATCCAGGTGAGCGATACGTTTGAGATAGCAAAGCTCACAGACATAAAAGTAAGCAACCAAATCAATTTACAAGTCAATGGAGAAACACTTTACAGTTGTTAATTCAATTTTTACAGTCGCTAGCCACTGCCAGGAGAGCTAGAGGTCCAGTCAATTTTTTATTCCAATGTTTCAAAGTCCAACATCCTCGAGTCATAGGTCAAACTCCAAAAGAGGTGAGTAATGTTGCTAAAAGACAACTGGGATACATTTGTATCTTTATAGCAAGAACTTATCATAAGAATTCTAGAAGTTATTTCTTGAGTGAAGCATGTAAATAAAAGTTTTACAGTTAAGTTGATATGTCGAAATTGGATCATGAAGTGTGCTAACCACTCAAAAGCTGCTATTAATGTGCTTTACCACATTTCCATGGTGTGCAATGTACAGTTTGGGGTTGCTAGGATGAACATTTCAGTTTGGAAGGACACAGTGTTTATCTTACATGATTGTATGAAAGATTTTGAATTTGAAGTGAAAATCCTCATGTAAAAATGGCCAAAAAATCACTAAATAGAAAAAAAAGGTGTTTCTCCCCAAAACCCTAGCTTGGTTCCTAAAGAGTATGTCCCACAGATGGAGCTCCATATATATATACACATATGAGTATTTTAGTACACTTTTTTTAACCTTTACAGGCTAAACAGGCATTGGAAGAGTTCACACCTGAGTGTAATGACGATCGTATTCTTCACTGCTGTCTCGACCTCAAAAAGAGAAGTGAGTTGTATGAGAGATTAGTTTACCAAACTGTCGTGTCACAAACAATATTTTCTATTTCATAAATTTTCCTATTATTTACAGTAAACTATTTTCATAACCAATAGTGAAGTCAATTTGTGTCTCATAGCAAGGAATTTGCTATTATACTGGGGTTTGTTATAAGCAGGTTTTACAGTAGACTTCTGTATACAACATAAGTAGTTTACACTGAAGTTATGGTATTGCTTTGTCTTGTTACAGATCCTGAATCTCATGTGATCTTACTGTCCAATGACAAAAACTTGTGCTCCAAAGCTACCATACTGAATCTGAAGGCATACTCAAGACATACAGTGATGGCTGGCATTGAGACACAATCAGTACTCCTCTCCAGTGAACAGGTCTCCACAAGTCCAGAGGTTCATCGCACACCAACCAAGAATCCTCGCCTATCTCCTATCAGATCTCCAACTGGTCAGTATCTGGCACAGTGTTTGTCGTTCGCTCAGTGGTGTCAACATTCAGTTTTTAGATCTGTTTCTCCAAACATTTAAGTGCTAGATCATCCAAATTAGAACCCTAGATACATCTTCTGTGCACTCAGATCCACAGCTGGTCAGTTTGTAGTACCAATATTCAGTTTGCAAAAAGTAAGTTTCACTATACATGTAATATGTGTTCATTGACATACCCAGTTAGAAGACCCAACTACTGTACAACAGGTAATGTTAATTGCGGTGTTGTTTTCATGACCTTTTATATTAAAGTGGATCTTTAACATAACCGATCAGCATCATTTTTGCATGAGGCAGTAATAAACAAATATTTTCCTGTTTTCTGTTTCTCATACAGGGACATCAGTATCTTCAAAATTGCTGCAGAAATCTGAAGAGAGTTATAACAATGTGGTATGTATATGAAATATAATACAAAAGAAAGAAAAGTATGCAGTATTTGTGGTTGTCAGTTATAAGGAAAATTACCTTTGTAGTGTTGTTAGTTAGAAGAGCTCTTACCTGGAAAGTTCCTCTACTAGTTTTGTTTACACCAAAATAGGCATACAGTAAGGATTGATCCAGATTTATCATTTGGGAGGATTTCCACCTGACAAGTACTAAAACTGATTTGATATATGGAACATGTTATAATTGGCAATCTTAATTTTACCCCTACACCCACATAAAATTAATTATATGTGCCTCCCACCTCCTCCAAGAGCTAAAGAACACCCTTTATTGATGTCAATTTGGAGAAATTGGATTAAGTGATGCGATTTGAAAGGCCAAAAGAACAAATACAGAAATCTTCAAATTAACATAAAAATGACAAATGAATATTGTGGCAGGTAGCATATAACCTTAAGGACTCCCACCCTCTCTCCCTTCCAGGTTACCTCTCAACCTTTCTCCCTTTAGTTTACATTCCTCCCCTGTTGGTTTGTTCCTCCCACCAACCAGTTTTACTGCCCAAATAAGAATTGGACAAATGTTGATCGTTAGACAAGGGAGGAGACTAACTTCATGTCACCCTCCCCTTTTATGAAGTCATAATTATGTTTATTTTAGGAGAGTGACAATACAAATAATGTAAATTTAAAAACTTATATAGGGAACATTACACAATTTTGTATAATTCAAAAGTCATATTGCCTGCATAGCTATAACTAGTATGTTGTAAGCTGGTATGTTTGAATAGCACTAAAGATTAAACAAAAAGTGATCTGATTGATTTTTTCAGGCTGACCAGATTCTGTGTAAAGCCAAGTTGTTAATGAAGTCTTCGCTGAGCATTGTACTGGAGAAGGAGATGAAGGTTGCTTATGATGACATCTGGTAAGTTCTCAATTTTATATTACAGTTGTCATTGTTGCAACATTAAACTGCTTACATACCTGCCAAGTTCTCACCAATGACATTATGAGTCATAGATGGTCACAATGCAGGTCAGGCCAGCTGATAACAGGTCATTGACTCATTTTAGTCTGAAACTTTTTCATAGTCACCAAATTCAGTGATAACGTTTAACTAGTATTACTGGCCTTTTGATATGCTAGTATGTGTTATCTAAGAAGTAGTTTCATATTTAAGATTTGAAAAGGTGATTTTTAAACATTTTCATTGGTTAGCTTTGTGCTGCAAATGCAGAATATTCCAAAATATACTACAATCTGCACAGATTTTTTGCAAGTTGACCTGGTGGCTTGGCATCAATGTGCCCTACTCCAACAATGTTAGAGGTTTTACATATATACAAAACTTTATTTGCCATTGGTGAGTAATTACAATTACCCCAAAAGTATTGTTAGCTCACCAGGCATATGCCTTTGAGCACATGCAACTTACAGATATATCTTGAGGAGGAATGACAATCAGAAAGTTTCATATCCAGTTTTATTACATTTTAAGGTCACCTGAGCTTTGCTCAAGTGACCTATTCTAATCGCTTTCCGTCCGTCGTCGTCCGTCGTGCGTAAACTTTTTACATTTTCAACTTCCTCTCAAGAACCATTGGATGGATTTTTTTCAAACATGGTCAGAATCATCCTTGGTAGTTGAGGCTACAAAATTGTAAAATTTGGATTCCTACCCCAACCCCTGGGGCCAGGGCGGGGCCCCAAAGGGAAAATTAACCAATATTTCAAAAATCTTCTTCTTCAGACTCAGAGGTACTACACTCATTTTCTCTACATGGAAAGAATTTTCAGCAGGGGCTTTACTTTAATTGTCAATTTCAGGACCCTCCAGCTATTCGTTCTCCCTTTGGGAGGGGGTAAAGCTTAATAAAGTTTATGTAGGGAAATAACACTTTGTCGGTATATTTTGACAACTTTCTGTAGGAAATTATTTTTACATGGTGAGAATTATCCTTGGAGGAAGATGGTTTCAAATTGTAATATTGAGATTCCTACCCCAACCCCTGGGGCCAGGGCGGGGCCCCAAAGGGAAAATTAACCAATATTTCAAAAATCTTCTTCTCCAGACTCAGAGGTACTACACTCATTTTCTCTACATGGAAAGAAAGATCATCAGGGGCTTTACTTAAATTGTAAATTTCAGGACCCCCGAGCTATCCGTTCTCCCTTGGGGAGGGGGTAAAGTTTACTATAGTTTATATAGGGAAATAACACTTTTGGGTATATTTTGACAACTTTCTGTAGGAAATTATTTTTACTTGGTTAGAATTATCCTTGGAGGAAGATGGTTTCAAATTGTAAAATTGAGATTCCTACCCCAACCCCTGGGGCCAGGGCGGGGCCCCAAAGGGAAAATTAACCAATATTTCAAAAATCTTCTTCTCCAGACTCAGAGGTACTACAGTCCTTTTCTCTGCATGAAAAGAAAGATCATAAGGGGCTTTACTTAAATTGTAAATTTCAGAACCCCGAGCTATCAGTTCCTTAGGGAGGGGGTAAAGTTTACTTTAGTTTATATAGGGAAATAGCACTTTTGGGTATATATTTTATCCATTTTCAGCAGAAAATTACTCAAACTTAGTCAGAATCATCTTTGGTGAATGAAAGTATTACTTTGTAAAATTGGGATTCCTTTTCCATCACCAGGGGCTAGGGCGGGGCCCCAAAGGGAACATTTACCAATATTTTCAAATTCTTATCCTTTGATGACATGACAAGTATTGTATTTCAATTAGTTTACATGCTGATTTCCACATCACATCTAAACAATAAAATAAAGCTACCAGTACCTATGATATAACTCAGGTGACCGCTAAGGCCCTTGGGCCGCTTGTTACCAGTGAAATATAAGGAATTCAAAAAACTTATCATAATAAAATCTTTTTTCTTACCTGAAGTGAGGGTATACAAAATGTTTTATCTTCATACATGAAGATATGACTTTTAGTACTGACCAATCAGAATAGTATTTTCTATTCACTGTGTAGATTTTCAGTTGCATGTTTTTGCATTATTTGGTATACCTTTGCAACGTACTATGGTATTTACATAACTACACAAATGATATTTTTTTGTTTGGAAATCTTACCAGACAATTGCAGCAAATGACAGAATTGCATGTTACCCTTTCAAAATGACACTGAATTGCATTGTGTTATTTTAAAAAAATGTACTGAATAGAAAATTTAATGTATTACCGTTGAATATCATATATATTTCACTCATATGGCAGTATTTTTATGCCCCCACCATAAAATGGGGGGGCACATAGTGTTGCCCATGTCCGTTCCGTTCCGTTCCGTTCCGTTCCGTTCCGTCCCGATTCAATGTCCCGTCCTGATTCAATGTAAACACTTACCAACTTCATTCTTTGACAGATTTTGTTCAAACTTCACACAAAGCTAAGGTACAACCCTCCATAAAATGGGGGGGCACATATATAGTGTTGCCCATGTCCGTCCCGTCTCAGTTCAATGTAAACTACGTTCTTTTACAGATTTTTGTCAAACTTACTTACTACAAAGGTCAAGTATGAATATACTTCGGACAGCGTTGTGTTTCAGGGATCCAAGGTCAAGGCCAAGGTCACACTTGCTATATATAGAAAATCATCAACTGATTCAATTTAAACATTTAGCAACTTCATTCTTTCAATTATTTTGGTCAAACTTTATGCAAAGGTCAAGTATGAGTATACTTCGGACATTGTTGTGTTTCAGGGTTCCAAGGTCAAGGCTAAGGTCACTTGCTATATATAGAAAATCATCAACATCAATTTAAACACTTAGCAACTTCATCATCAACCAATCCATTAACAGTTTTTCATGCAGATGAGTTCATGTTTCAGGATTACATGGTCAAGGCCAAGCTCACCATGTTATTTATAGAAAATCATTAACCAATTCATGAGCTGGGGCATTTATGTCTTATAGACATTTTCTAGTCTATTTATTTGCCAGGGTTACTGTGGTGACAAAATATGCAGTCGATGTGTGACACTTTGAGATGTTTTTATAGGAAAACAAACAATAAATCTGTATTATATGTTTTCAGGATGGATATTGTATTTAAAAAACCACCGTGGACCTTGGAAGATATTCTAGATTGTTTTAAAAAGTAAGATTATTTCTTAAATATTGAAGATGTTAGACAGCTGAGATTCTTGTTAATACTACATTTTGTCGATTACTGTAATTTGGTAATACGCAACTGTACAACTGTATTTGAAGTTTGGAAACATTGTAGAATTGCATAGATATTCATTATTGTATAGTTACTTCAGAAGCCTTGAAGACTTATTTTATCAAAATAATGTCAAACCTTCCTATGTCAAGGTTGACAGTTAAAATACAAAATATGCCTATATCCAATATATTTATCCCTGTTTAAATATGTAGAAACAAACTGCCATGAGTCATAATCAACTTAAACAAGATGTTTCAGATATCGGGGATAAACAGGATATTTGAGAGATGTGTCGGTGCTAAGCATGATTTTTGAAATATCTGTGATATAAAAAGATATTTGAGACATCAGCATTGAAGTGAACAGGATATTTGAAATATCAGTGTTAGAGCTAAATAATATATTTGAAGTACCTGGGATAAACAGGAGGATGTTTTAGATATCAGAGATAAACAAAATATTTGAGATACCAGCAACTTCTTAAAACTCTTTTCATTTATTTTAGTTTAATGAGTTTCAATTTAAAATGCTTAAAATATTGTCACTGATAACCTACATTACAGACACTGGATAGCAGTATTTGGCATGATATATAACAGAAAACTCAAGGAAGAGGTTCATCGCTTAGTGGAGAAGTTTAAACCATTTAAAGGTAAGACCATGCCATTTCTTCATTAAATATGGGTTTGACCGTGTTTTCTCTGTTACCCATGTTGTTCTGCCCTACATTTGACGTATGTATCTGGTTATGTGTCATGTAGGGGTAGCCGGATGGCACAGTGAAAATTGCACTCGCAATCTCACCAAAACATCTCAGGTTTTATTCCCTGATTAGAGATGAAAAGGTATGGGTTTGGGTCACCTGCCCGACCACATAGGTTTTCTCCTGCTACCCTGGTTCCATCCTCGATATCCAGGGGTTAAGCTCACTTTCGCTCTGCACCCCTGGAATAGCAAAATTGTCATGGCAAAATTGAAGGCGCGGCGGCTAGTAATTTGATTGATGTCCGCTAGGTAAAAAAGCCTGACCAATCACTAGGTCGATTCTTGTCCTTTGAAGAAAACAGAGGAGCGGTGACCGACTTCAAAGCAAATAAGTTTTACCGTTACGCGACCGCAAGATTATTTTGATGTACATCAAAGGATCAAACTAGCCCTCTCGTCTCATTCACAAGAGCCTTTGATTTTGCTATGACATATTCAGGGGTGCAGAGAGTGGAATATCGAGGATGCTCTGAATCCATCCTACTGAACACTTCCATCCAAGCCAACAAGAGTGATTAAAGGTGGAAAAGAAAAGGGTTTTTTCATAACTGTTCTACAACAAGAGTGATCAGAGTTGTAGAAAGAAACTTGTTTTTAAAGGGACATCACGTGATGAGCCATATTTTTTTTAATGAATGTATGTGTTGGATGCACTTCCACTTATGTTATCTCGCTATCCCCATATTCATAGTCCGTTCCAAATGTCCAGTTTGACCACTTGAATTGTTCGGGAAAGCCCTGTTTAAAATAGCGCCAATAACGTCGCCTGACGAGGCAGTAAACACAGGTGGTCTGACCAAGATGAAACTTTTCCAAAGGGGCCCCCAGAGAGGGGCCGTCAGGCAACTGCAACTTTTTACCGCACTATGAAACCAAGAAATATGATTTTTAAGTCCGTGTTAAAACTTATTGAATCAGTTATTATTCATTTAATATCAGAAGTTAATTGCACACTTGCCAATATTCAGAATTTAAATTTATTTAACTTTTAACAAATTTATGCCAATAAAATTGAACAAGAGATTGGGCACACATTTTAATACACCCATCAAAGGAATTATGGGTCCCACCCCACCATAGCAACAAAACTGTGTTGCTATTCAGAAATAGACAAAAATATGGTGTTTTGGACAGTTAGCATGCAGAAATGAAGGCCTGCACACGTAACAAACATAACTTCCTTTCTACGAATGAACACTGGTTTGACAATGTTTAAGCATGTCAAATTTTATTTTGTTTGTTGCATGCAGAGGCTTTCAAAAATTAAAAAGTGTTTACTTAATTTCCTTCAAAATGGTCAATTTTCAACCAAATAGCGCACAACAGACGATATTCACACATTTTATTATGAAAATGCGGGTTAATGTCTCTCTTTGTATTGCCATATCTCCTAAACCAGTTGTCGAATGTTTTTGATAATTCATATTTCAATACTTTGTTTATTCCAGATTATTATTATTGAGATATTTGATAATTACCATGTATATGTTTTCAATACTTTATAAAGATTAAAGCATACTTGTAAATTGTCAAGCATACTTGTAAATTGTCAAGGAAATGTTCCGAGTAATATTAGGATAAGACCTACTCACACCCAAATTGAGTGAACACAGACATTTAATATACAGATAACAAGATTTATTCACAAAAGCGAAAAAAAATATAAATGGTATATTTAGTACTGGTTGTGTGACAACATAGTCATTTGTGTAAATCCCATTGTATATATACAATGAGATTTACACAAATGACTATGTTGTCACACTACCAGTGTGGCAACTATTTATACACGCTCGAGCTCTCTAGCTCCTCAATGTCTGAAATTTCATCTGTTTCTCACAAACACACTGAACAAAAATACACCTGGCATATGACAATAAATAAATACCATGTAGATTCAGTATGAACACACAGTTCTAAATATTCATTGCCCTAAAATTACAGTATCAAACACAAAGTTCTTAACTAGCATACATTAAGCTTCGAACACACAGTTCTTCACTAAATTTCAGGTTTACAACAACCAGGTTTGAACGTGCAGTTCTCACTAACATCGGTGTAACCGATAGCATTGAACACACAGTTCTAGCAAAGACTATTATTGAACACACAGTTCTAGCAAAGACTAGCATTGAACACACAGTTCTAGAATTGAACACACAGTTCTAGCATTGAACATAAAGTTCTCAACTATTTATGTTTTCATTATATAATCAAGTTTGGAACACAAAGTTCAAAACTAAACCTCATAACAACTATCATTATGACCAGGAACAAAAAGTTCAAAATTACAAATAATCACCAAACCCTCAGGCTGTAATAGGGCTTTATAGTAGGTAAATTTCATCAAACCTCCACTCATATCTTGTCCAGTCAGCTAGTCCTCGTCGACGTCAGCGAGACGCTTCACCAGAAGTGACCTTGACCTGTCCCTCCATTAGTAACACTGGCCCCTTTAGAAACCCCATGGATGGTTGTTTTCATTCCATACCCTCTAGGCTGTTACCTACAATAAGCAGTACCCTCAGTTACCCTCACGTACTAACAATATTAGAGTTTTAATGTAAAAAAATACTGACTTTAAAAGTCTACTTTTGTTTTACATATGCTTAACATGGCTCTGAGCCGATATCTGGTAAACATACGGTAAATACACACTACATGGCCTGATTAACACCTTCTGGCTCACAAAAATACTATTTACAATATAGGGGGTATAAACATGTGCAATTATTCTACTCACTGTTCTCCTGTTCCTCAAATAGCTGTAACTCCTGCCCCTTACATTACAGGTTTCCACCCCACACACACACACAGGTGTTTTGTTATGGCCCAACATCAGCCTCTCTTCACTTGTGGTACAGAGGATGTCTCTCAACAGGCAAACATCTCCCCCACAAGTTTACAACATTGGGAAATGTTAACGCCCATATAAACAGCACCAGCAAGCCATTTTCCCAACCACGGCTCACCCCGCCTCACAGTGTCTGCCAAGATGGCGGACTCCAACCTCCCCATATGGAACTCGCTCGCTCTCTGATTGGTCAATAGCACTGAATCCTAGCATTTTGATACGATTATCAAAACAACATTATTATGTAATAATCGGTGATAGAGAAAACAACAACTGTATTTACCCGTATAAAATTACCATATTTACACCTATCAAATACCAATCTTGACATAAATGGACCCTTCTTTATGTTGAAACAACTTCTTTTAATCAGATCTTTTTTGTCCGAAACAGATGCCGTAGTTATCGGCAGCACGCGTCATTTTTACAACGTATACACATGTTTTTTCCCATTTTTAATGCGTATTCCGATTCTATCTGAAGTCAAAAATCAGTTATTTATAGAGAAAAAGTTGTTGCATGATCATACATTCTAAGTCAACATCAGGTGAAAACATAAACGGTTGAAACATTACGATTTAAAAAATATTTTTGTTCTGCGATCCTATTTACTATAAGTAAGTTCCTCAGTTATTCATCCTTTTTATATATTGCGTCGTAACGGCAGAGGAGGCCGGGTATTAGTATTAGTACTAATTCATAACTTGCATGTTAATACAAAAAAATCGGTGAATTCAGCAATATAATTAAATCATACCATTTTACTGAACCCAGGAATATTATAAATTATGTAAATCTAATAGCGCACATATCTCAGAGGAGAGAACAGAATATGCCGTGGCCATCACAACAGTTATCCCTTGGAGGGCCTCATAGCAAAATCAAACTAACCAGTCACTTATATCCCTTCCTTTCGCATAAACTATGTATATAGAAACACAAAGTAAACTCTTTCCGATACATGCCCATAAACATAACAAAATAAGTTCATCTGTGTTCAAACTCGGACAAAGATACTAACAAGGTTAATAGTTTTAGATGTTTATTCATTACATAAAGAGTGCTAGTATTTCTGTTGATTCCATATCAGCTTTTAACCGGCTATCCAGAAGAATACATGCATTGTACTAACTGCACTGAGTTATTTCCCCTTCCCACCTGCAATAATGATTCTGTAACGTACTCCTTGCGCTAGCTTTTGACCATTTGGCAACTTTTCGCTTTAAAGCTGACGCGGTACAACAATTTTCATACGCTAGTAGAGGGAAATTCCTGTTGGTCAGACAGGAAGGAATCCCGATGATTATCTTAAAATTATTCATTTTTATGAATCTGTATCAGCCAAAACCATTATTTTCCATAAGGAGTCTCACCTGATATGTTTATGTAGTATTTGTAAAAAAGATAAAAAAAAATATATATACACTTCACCGTGATGTCCCTTTAATTGTTGTAAAATATCAGAGGCATATTTTTATATATTTCCTCATTTAAATGACAATAGTTTGTATGTTTTCTGTCACAGGTTTTATACCAAGTGTGGAGAGTGTGGGGGAATTAGTAGATGATGCTGTGAGGATTGCAGAGGAGTGTGAAAGCCATAGCAAGTTAGTATATATTGAATTATCTGATATTTGGTGTGTTCTTTGCATGTGTATTTAATGCTTCAATTAAAAAGTATATAGAGATAAATAAAAATCAGACAAGCTCATGACATGACATCTATAAATCACCAATTTCTGTGTTGCAGCTATGGTACATTGTTCTCCCAGGCTTCTACTGAACTTAAGCTGGTGCAGAAATTTCAGCAAGAATGTCATGCTGGGACTATAAGTGAAACTAGTTTGGACACATACCTCAAAAAGAACACTTCCACCGGTACAATGGTTGGTATCTCATGGTCAAAAATAATACATAATTTCTCACCATGTGATAATTTTGAACAACATATTGTGAGAAATAGTTATCCAAGGGCAAATCATCAATTTTTAAACTTTCAAAAATTAACTTATAATGGTAAACATCAAGGATGTTAATCACAGCTTCTCTATTTAAATTTTTTCATTCAAATGGTAAATACTTAAAGAAGTCTTTTGATGTTGTAAATGTTAATCAGTCAGTTATATATTGAAATGATAATTCGTCTTTGTTGGTTCTCATCACATTATTGGTGTATTGACTGTTACCTTAATATCTAAATATTTCCACCATTAGTGAGACTTTCCTCAGTACAATCGGGATTCACTAGGTGTGGTAACCTAGGGTCTCGTGATATTTTGGTGTTGCCTCAAAAAGCATTCCATTAAAAACCTTAAAACAAGTGCAGAGTAACCTTGCTGGAAAATGACACTCAACTGCTACATGATAAGGTTGTTATTATGTTAAATAGATCAAGAAATTAGACTCCAATCTTGCAATTAGGGAACACCAATCAACATTATCATGGCTGAGGAAAGATGATTTCTTTTGCATTCTATCCGTTGGTTAAACGGCAGTTGTACACAAAAAATGGTCAATAAAAAACCTGCTCAGTGACATGTGCTTGAGTAGAATTTAGGCAAGAGAAATAACACTCTGTTATAAATTATTACCGGCTCAACCAGCTTAGAAAAAAACACACAAATTTTCCAGCCTTCCAAACATTCCCTCAAGTCCGCGGAGGGTAATATTGGCATAATTACTTAAAATTGTACCAAGGGCAAGGACCTCACCAATATTCTTTCATCTTCAGTATTCTGTTTACTCCTGGGGTTACATTCACTTGATCAATGCCTTTGCACAACTGGAATTTGTCATTGCAAAAGTGAAGGCATGATAATAATTATTGGATTGGTTTCTGGTTAAAAACACTGACCAATCGCTAGGCTGATACCTGTCCTTTGAAGATAACAGAAGTAACACCTGATTTCAAAGCCTTTCAATTTTGCATGATTCTTAGATGATAATGAAAGGATCAAATTGCTTGTATCATGCACAAGGTGGCGCATACACAGAGCCTTCAAATTTGCAATGACACATTCCAGGGGTGCAGAGAACGTAAATGAGCATAACACCTAGAGTATCAATGACACATTCCAGGGGTGCAGAGAACGTAAATGAACATAACACCTAGAGTATCAATGACACATTCCAGGGGTGCAGAGAATGTAAATGAGCATAACACCTAGAGTATCAAGGATGTCACTGTTACAAGTGTGAAGTGTTGAATTGAGTTTTTTGTGGTTTTTCGGGTTGCATTTTAATGTTCAAAAAGCTAAATTATTGTATTGTCATTGTGTTGAGTTAGTGTATTAAGTCAAATGAGGATATACTGGTAGTATGAATTGGTTTAAAGTTTACACACATTTGTTTGCAGAAGAGATTGTCTATGGACAGTGATACAAAGAGGCCCCCTTCCGGAACAGACTCTGTTACCCCTCCTAGTGTGGCCTCCTCCCAGATGTCTCCCTGTGTGTCCGACGCTAGCGTGGTTCACCTACAACCTGTGGAGAATAGATTCCGCACAATCTGGCAAACCATCCTCAGTCTCTGGTCAGTAAATCCGCTGCAGTTAAGCAATCACTACATCTACATAAGTGACTATAGAATTTTTGGTCACATTTCTTTTTATATTGATCAAAGCTCCAACATTTTCTGTTTCACATTTAGTCAGATTATGTTGATATCATTTGTCTTTCAGGATAAAGTTTCTTTCAAGCTAACCTGATATGCTTTATATTCCTTTTGTCATTTTAATTGGACACTTTATACAAACATTAGTGTAGTCCAAAATGAACACACCTAAAATACTTTTTATTTCAAAAATATTTCTTCCTGTACAACCAGTACATTTATATACCTGTCTCAAATAACCGATACCAAATACAGTTTGAAAACTAATCTGACACCACGCCACTTCTTCAGCAGTCAATATCCTTAGTAAGGTGAAATTTAGAGCTGTACTTTATTTACCACTTTTTACATTTTATTAGTCAGTAGTGAATACATATTTGATGAATATGTATTTACTACTTACTGATAAATAAGTAATTTACAGTATTTAAATTTAGAACTAATGTTTTGTGTTCAAAATTATCTGTATTTATTTTTTTGTAGTGATACTATGAATACGTGGGTGGAAACTTCACCCAAGGACCACCTACAGGAAATGAACGATATACTCATCAAGCTGGTCCCATTTGTCAAGGACCTACGGTTTCACTTTGAACAGTAAGTTAAAGATGGGTAATATTGATCAAATAATTACCTTTTCCAAGAAATGTTTAGCTTAATGCATTATATTTAAAAAGTCAGTCCTGGGCACTTTCTATTGCTATGGGGATTGTGACTCAGGATGATTTTCTATACATATTTAGCTCACCTGGCTCAAAGGACCATTTGAGCTTACCCATGGTGCTGTATTTGTCCATCTGTCAACTTTTCGTTTAAAATGCTACTAGTCCAAAACAACTTGAGTTGATTTTGACTAATTTGGGGTGGAGAATTGTAGAGCAAATGGAACTCATTGTTGTATAAATGAAGGATGTGGTCCATCAAGGAGCAGAGGGGTGTGGCCTAATTGTTATTCTTTAAAATTACTACATGTATTTCTTGATGACAGTTAGAATTCTTGATGACAGTTAGAAGGGACTTAATTTGACCTGTAGGATCCTTAGTCCTCTAATATGAAGAATGACGGTAGTTGAGGGGAAAACAAGACTTTGTGTAAATTGATAAAAGAAAAAGAAATACATTTTAAAAAAAATATAATTGCATGTTTATTGTCAGATGAAAAACAAAGTGTTCACATTTCGATATTAATTGATAATACATTCCTAAAATTTCAAATGCGGTGAAAATAGTTCTTTCACGAATGCTGAAAGACATACATTTATGCAAAACTTCAAATTCACACTTTTATCAAAAGTATCCATTAAAAAGTTAAACAAAAGTGTCAATGAAATCCATGTCTGGTTAATATTATTCCCTGTATTTGTGTTTCAGTACCCTCAGCTTGTCTCCTACACAGATCAAGTCCCAGCAGGCCTATGTACACAACTTGAGTATCAAGCTCAACACTTTCTTCTCAACAATGGAGATAGAGGTACTTTCCTATAGTTTAACTTTCTACTTTCACAACTGGTTTTTTAACTGGTCAGGAACCCTCAATAGTACATGTAAAAAGGGCACAACTTTTACTTCCGTAGTATATTCTGAAAAAGCTTGAGAAATTTCAGTCAGACTTGTTAATTTTCACGGACAAACTGTGAGTCTCAAAGATTCTAGCAAAGATGTGTAGCTCCCGATTTGAAACTTCAACAAACAGTGAATTAGGTTTGTCATAAACCCCAGGGCATCTTCTGAATTCCAAAGGGTTGCACTTATTTTCATTCCCTGCACCCCTGGAATATGTCATGACGAAATTGAAGGCCTTATACAAGCCACCTTGAGTTTGATGTACATCAAAAGAATTACACTGCAGCATATGAGTAAACTATACCTGCCTTGAAGTCAGGTGTCACTCCTCCCTAATCTTCAAAGGACAGATATCAGCCTGGGATTGGTCAGGTTTTTTCACCGGAATCCCAATTAAATAGTAAACCACATGCCTTCAATAACAAAATCTGTTGTCTTATATCACAGGAAACTTGTGAACCTGTTGAGATCGAACAAGTGCAGGTCTATTTTGCTAGTGAAGAGAGAAGGTAAGTTTCATTTGGCAGGGGAAGGTTTGTGCTGTATGAAGATGAGTCTGTTAAAATATTTTTTCTGATGGTTACAAAATGTCTTTCAGGCATCATTGTGCCAGCTAAAATTCACATTTATGGGATGAGATGAGTTTCATTATTCTCATATGAAACGGAAACAGATTCAAACTAGATTTGATGAAGATCAAAACACAGGATTTCCAACAGGAAAATGATCAAAGATATGTTCTCGAACTGACGACCGCTTTTAAACGTTTCTCTTCGCTTCCCTTTGCTTCCCTTCTCTGACAAACCTATTTTGTAGCTTTCACTTGTTTATTGGCCTGCATCACTTACTGGTCACCGAAAAACAAACATTTAAACATACAATGAGTTAATTGTTCCTGGACATATTGAAGCTGACTATTATGCCTAGTAAGTTTGGAAGTTGTACCTTGTTTGTGGATAAGGGCAATAAGACCACAGTAAGGAGACAGTCTCTACGTAGTTTGAATGTTCTGTACGGGTTATTGCCCTTTGAACATGTGCTAGTCTACAGTAGCTGACTGAGTAGTGTGGGATTCCCGGTGTGCGAAATGACGTCAGAGAAAGACTGGATAAATAAAGGCAGCCAAATATAGTCCGTCCACTATGTACGCCAGGACGATTTATTGAAACTATCTTTGTGTCTATATCGGTTCGGTTTGCCACGCCAAAGAAAAGCTGATGTTTACCCACCGCAGGAGAGGTGTAAACTGTCCATACTTTTAAGATTGAGAGTGCGTAGTAATCGATGTAGTATAACCAGCATGTATTCGATGTCTTGATATAAATCAAAGTACTGAGAGTACTGAAAGCACTTGACAATCGCACAAAAATAACAAAGTGGTATATCTTCGTCATTTTTGATGCTATGACCGTGAAACTTTGGAAATACCTTGAATACACCTTGCTCTGTTATATTTAAAAAAAAAACATCTCATTTTGAGATTTTCATTTTTGACCTATATTTGACCCCATGACGAGGCTTTGAACTTGAAATTCTCTGATAACATGTCACGGAAAAAAGTTAGCCCCGACTTAGCTCTACAAGAAGGATGAAGCGTACATGCAGTACAACGAAAGCTTTCGAAGGTATCGTCGTTCGGAAAACATTTTTAAAAAACTATTTTTTTAGATCTGTGACCTTGACCTTTGATATTACGATCATGAATTTGTTCGCATACCATGTGTTCCTTGTCCTCTAATACGTACTGAAATATAAACGTTGTATCTTTATTCGTACTTAAGTAAGAGTGTCCACAAGATCATTTGACCCCTGTGGCCTTGATTGTAGTTCAAGGTCAATGATATGTGTTATTTTTGTAGGCAAGGCTACATTCTATGGATGTACAAAATATTAACTCTGTATGTGTCTGAATGAAGGAGAAGAAGCATTTTTAGTAAATATTTTGAAAGTTTGAATTTTGGTGAGAAAATGAACATTTTTCAAAGTTGCATATCTTCGTCATTTTTGAAGCTATGATCATGAAACTTTGGGAATACTTTGAATAGACCTTGCTCTTTAATATTTTAACATAAAATTAAAAAAAATATGATTTTTATTTTTGACCTATATTTGACCCAATAACGAGGCTTAAAACTTGATATTCTCTGATAACATGTCATGTAAAAAAGTTAGCCCCGACTTAGCTCTACAAGAAGGATGAAGCGTACATGCAGTACAACGAAAGCTTTCGAAGGTATCGTCGTTCTAAAAATGTTTTAAAAAAATCGATTTTTAGATCTGTGACCTTGACCTTTGATATTACGATCATGAATTTGTTCACATACCATGTGTTCCTTGTCCTCTGTCACGTACTGAAATATGAACGTTGTATCTTTATTCGTACTTGAGATAGAGTGTCCACAGGATCATTTGACCCCTGTGGCCTTGAATGTAGGTCAAGGTCAATGATATGTGTTATTTTTGTAGGCAAGGCTACATACTATGGATGTACCAAATATCAACTCTGTATGTGTCTGAATGAAGGAGAAGAAGCGTTTTGAGGAAAATGCTGGAAATTTTGAATTTTGGCGAGAAAACGAAAACGAACGCTTATGAAGTTATGGTCATTCTAAAAATGTTTTAAAAGATCGATTTTTAGATCTGTGACCTTGACCTTTGACATTATGATCATTAGTTTGTTCGCACTGTATGTTTCAGTTGTACGCTACCACATACTGAAATATGAACGTAAGATCTCTGATCGTTCTTGACATAAAGTGTTAACAAGATTTCTGGAAATAAGAATAAGAATAAGAATTATAAAAAACAGAACAATAACAATAGGTATTTCCATCCGAAATGGAAATCCCTAATAATAATAAGAAGAAAAAACATAACAATAACAATAGGTATTTCCATCCGAAATGGAAATCCCTAATTATACATACGAATTTCATATGAAATGGAAACAATTCAAAAATGTGTATTAATGTAATAGTCTAATAGCTTGACCATAGGGATCCTATAAATATTTCTCAAAATATTTCCATCTCAAGAAACTCAAGAGTCGAAATGTTGACAATTCATAAATGAAAGATTATTTTAAATAGTTTAGAAATATTCAAAAGGATTTTGAACATTTCACGTGGTGTGGCATTCAGATAAAGCAGATGACTTACTGTGGTACATGTACAAACAAAAATGAATAAATTTAACATTTTGATTTCTCCACAGACCCATGTTGAAGGCTGGCCTACGACAACTGGACGATATGATCAGAAGTTTATTTACGTTTCTTCACCTATTGCCAGATTGAGGAATGGAAGGGCTGCCGTAAGAAATTATCACGGACAGTTTTAGTGAGGTCAAGTTCATGCAGTGAGGTTTTCAGGAAAAGTCAGAAGGTTGAACAAACATCTAAAAGTGTGGTTCTAGAGAAAATATAAACAAGAAAGAATTGAAGAATGAAGTATGCATAATAAGGCCTGGTAATGACCATGTCATTAAAATGGGGCAGTAGACCTGGATTCAGCCGAGAGATAATCAAAATGTTGATAGAAAGGTCCAGGAATGGAGAATAACAACAAATTTCAGGGAAAAGTGTGTAGGACAGAGTAGATTTTGTTACTCAAAGAAAGTGTGTAAAGAAACTGGAGTTGTTTGTCTGAATTAGTCACAGGAAGGGAAGCTTTTGAATAAAACAGATTTGATTGTCTGTATAATCAAAATCTGTTGAAGGGAGGAAAAGTATGAAAGCAGATGGAAATTGCAGTAGAGGCATCTGTTAAATTATTTCTGATAGCGTGTATTCAGTTATTTCGATGATGGAGAGGTGCTGATATTATATTCTTAATGTGGTTGAACAAATATAATGTAAGATATAAGAATGTATCTTTGAAATTCTCTGAAGCAGAGAATATGGTACAATTTTTTCAAAAAAAAATGGATTTTTTAAACAAAAGTTCATGGAATATTGTGATAAATTATAATGGTGCTTTATTCATAATAGATTGTTTGAAGGTGTTTCAAAATCTGTGTCAAAATTCTTTTGATATTTTTGTGTTCATGTTCCTAGCTCAAACCTAGGAATGTTCTCCGCTCGGAACTTCCTTTAGTGAATCAAAATCATCAGCTTCTTAATCCCAACAAATTCTTGCTACAAGTTGTGATGATACTATACACTTATTTTACACTTATCCATTCATACAAGCATGATACAAATATTTTATTGCATAGTACCTCTTGTTTGTGAATGTAATAATCACCTTTTGAAACATACATCAAGTCCATATTCTTGAAATTCAATTATGAATTATATCAAACATTCCAATCCCTTGTTATCCAGTCTGTACCTTCTGAAAATCATTTTATCTTGTCATTATAATAACAGAAATGATTTGTACTTATTCACAATGAAAACAGCACCTGCAAATGAACTGCTTTGCATTTCATATCTTCAAAACATCTGTAGCATTGTTACGAATAAGTTAAACAACTATGATGACCCGGATGTTAGCAATTTTCTTCAATGATTGCCCAGATTGAGCGAGAGAGAAAATTAAAATAGATATTCCAGCTGACAAACCTTCTTAATAAATGTTAAATACAATAATGTGTTAAATTAGATTAACCACTTTGTCTCAAAGAATCGTACTGAATATCGATGTATAACTTCTGAATTTGTATGCTACCCGCAGCATGTAGTTACCACTTTGTCCGGCCTTCCTTCTGTTTGTCCATCCTTTTCGGGGAGGGGGCATAACTTTACCCACATTTAAGCAAGGATCATTCATTATTAGCTCACCTGGTCCGATGGAGGGGGGGCCAAAAGTGGGCAATTTGGCTATATTGTTTTCAGCGACTTCTCCTCTGGAACTGAGTGATGGATATCAACCATATTTGACTGGCAGCATCCCTAGGTGGTGGGGATTCAAAATTGTACAAATTGTGGGTCTGACCCCTCAGGGGGCTGAGGGGCGGGGCCAAAACGGGGCAATTAGGCTATATTGCTTTAAGCGACTTCTTCTCTGAAACGAAATGATAGATATTAACCATATTTGACTGGCAGCATCCCTAGACGGTGGGGATTCAAAATTGTACAAATCGTTGGGCTGAGGGGTGGGGCCAAAAGGGGGCAATTAGGCTATATTGCTTTAATCGACTTCTTCTCTGGAACTAAGTAATGGATATCAACTATATTTAACTGGAAGCACCCCTAGGTGATGGGGATTCAAAATTGTACAAATGGTGGGCTGAGGGGCGGGGCCAAAAGCAGGCAATTTGGCTATATTGCTTCAAGTGACTTCTCTGGAAACAAAGCGATTGATATCAACCATATTTTACTGGAAGCATCCCTAGGTGGAGGGCATTCAAAATTGTACAAATGGTGGGGCTGAGGGGCGGGCCAAAAGCAGGCAATTTGGCTATATTGCTTTAAGGAACTTCTTCTCTGGAACTAAGAGATGGATATCAACCATATTGGACTGGAATCATCCCTAGGTGGTGGGGATTCAAAATTGTACAAATGGTGGGGCTGACCCCCCAGGGGGCTGAGGCAATTTGGCTATATTGCTTTAAGCGACTTCTTCTGTAGAACTGTGCCATGGATATCGACCATATTTGGTTGGAAGCATTCATGGGAGGCAGGGATTCAAAATTGTACAAATTTTGTGGCTATTAGGACTGGAGCCAAAAAAAGTTTATTACTTGGAAATGGTTGAGATCTCCACCGTATAACCATATATACCATTGCTGAGTATAAAGAGAAGAATGCACAGTTGCTTCCCTAGGGTCTGGTTCCACCCTTGGGGACATAGTCCCTGGGTCATTACTTTGAAACAGTTGAGATCCCTCCCCAAAACTATAAATACAAATGCTGGGCATAAAGAGACGAATGCAGTCATGATATTAGAATAGACCCTGGGGTCTGACGGGACCCCTAGGGACCTAGTTTCTTAGTCACATCTTGAGATCCCCACCCTATAACCATACATAAAATTGCTGGGCATGAAAAATCTAATACAGATATGCTACAAGGATTGGCCTTGGGGTCTGGCAAATTCCCTTGGATCTCATTTGGAGAATATTTTGCCATGATTGCTTAGATATCCAGGTGAGCGATACCGGCCCTCTGGGCCTCTTGTTTACAGAGTTATTGCCCTTTGCTAAAATGTTGTGTCTGGAGCATAACTTTGACTGCATTCAAGGTAGGATCATAAAACTTGGTGTGTGCATCAGTCATATACTAAGACAATGTGCACTAATCCAAATTTAGGGCCCGCAACCCTTTATTTACAGAGTTATTGCCCTTTGCTAAAATGTTGTGTCGGGAGCATAACTTTGCCCACATTTAAGATAGGATCATGAAACTTTCATTTGGTAGGTACATTATACTAAGGAAATATGCACAGTACCAAATTCAGGGCCCACAACCCTTTGCCTGCATTTATGCTAGGATAATGAATCTTGGTGTGTACATCAGTCACACTGAGGTGATGTGCACTGTACGGTATTCAGGGTCTGCAGAGATTTTGCCCTATCGTAAATGTTGTGTGAGAATTTCGTGTCCGGAGCATAAGTTACATTTATTTGTACATAAATTATCTTACTATTTTTTCTTCTTCCAAACTCCCCCATTTCAGCATATTTTTACCAATATGTGTCATAAATCTAACCAAAATGCAAAATTCAAAATCAGGAAAAGCCTCCAATAAAGTTGTTTTCGGGTAGCATACATCAGTTCCACTGATACTCTTAGGTTTTTTTATAATTTTGGGACATAGCATTAAATGCAGCATTTATTTGTACCGCAGTAGTTTTTCTACTGTTTACTTTGTTTATTTTGTTTTGGAGAGCAAACAATGGATCTTACCTTAATATGATTTGGTGTAAAGTGTTTATTCAGACTCCACTAAAAGACAGTAAGGCTTAGGCATAATAGTATTTTCATACTTGCCAACTCTCCCTGTTTTAAAATGCATTTACATTATTAACATTGCACACAAATCTCATGGACATAAATATTCTAGTCATATGTTGTCAAACTTTTTAATGAGATGTGTTTTAATGACTTGTTATCTGCAGCTGCTGGGCAGTATTTAGGTGAATGCAACTTTGATTTGATACATGTTTTAATCATAATGACTGATATTTCATGTTTCAATGATAGCGACTGATATTTCGCTATCACTGAAACATGATAGGTTGTGGAGACAGCTTGTAGTCCTGATTGCAATAGTTGTATATATTATTTTCAGAATTTACTGTATGTATCAGTATGCCTGTAATTTTGTGCATTTTGAGCTGAGGTTGTCAATTTAATGTGTATGTTATTATAAAGTGCAGCTTTTGTTGTAAAAGAAATCCAGATTATTGTTTTACAGGGGGGACTGAATCTGAATCACTATCATAAGAATCTGCCATATCAATCCTATTATTGACCTTCTGAAAAGCAGGTTTTATTATATTATCACATTGTGCTTCCATCTGTTTAAATTACCTTATCACTGCAACTTGTCCCATAGTTTCCATGAAGGAAGGCAATCCTTATTTTAAAAAATGTAAACAATTGACAAAAAAACAAAGCACCTTGTATTAATCTTGGCTTGAAGCATTTTTTTTAACTTTTCGAGTAATTAAGTGCAGATATAGGTTTTCTTGTTACATTTGAGTAGTTTGATACATTTTAATACAAGATACATCAGAAGGGTTTTATGTATGACAACTTGCACTTTGATTTAAAACCTTGAAATTCCATTTGTAAGTGTCAATATTGAAAACCTTGTGATTCAGGTACCAGAATCATGTACAACCCTGCCCTGCCATTATTGCAGCATCCTTATAGTCACCAGTGATATGCATTTCTTTAAGTTGTTCCAAATAGCATTCCTTTCACTAATTGCAGGTGTATTCCCTGGTAATGCTCACTATGCAACTAGTGTTTTTGCTGTACTTTATTTCATCCAACTTATTTGCAATCTAATAAGTGTAATCACCATCATAGTCAGCGGTATGTACGAGTACACTATTCCTATAGGTGCAAGAAGGGACGGTTTTTGAATAGCCTTTGGCTTACAGTTCTAATTACGACAGACATGTGATAACAACTGATATTTGTCGGTGTGGATGTGTAAATGGTCTATAGAAAGTATGTAAAGTAATTATTATGTCTTCTGTCGGTTGTGCATACGTAATCCCTCTAAATACAATGTACTAGTTTTGTGTCAGCAGTTTTAACTCTTTGTGGAGCATATCATTTCAGGTTAAATTCCCCAAAACCATTTTTCTAATGGACCACTTTTTGCTAATATGTTACTCAGTTTTAGTTTTATATCAAGTATAAGTACATATATTTCTTTGCTTAGAAAGGTCAATCAGTGAAAAAAATGCTTTGTCAGATAAACCAGGTAACAAATAAAGTACCCAAAATTTTGTCCAATATGCTAGAAATTATGTCTTAAATTTAAACCAATAAGTAATATAAATACTTTGTCCAAGTCGCTCATTGGCACAGCTACATCTGGATTCTGGTTTCTAGATGATATTTGAAGGAATGATACGATTTCGAAGATAACTGTTATCCTTATATTAAGCTCAAGGTCAATGTATGGAAAATCCATGGCATATTTGAACAGCAATCTATCTGATAGGCTGATAGCCTTTAATACCTTCTTTCACAGGAATGATCAAATTTTGGTGATCTTGGTGAGGAACATCTTAACCTATTGCCTTAAGGTACACTTAAGTCGGCATCAGATCCACGCTATCACAAGGAGGCAAATATACCAACATACCCTCCCTCCTGCAAGCACGCATACACAACACACATGGAGGCACATCCTTCAATTACCTTAGCTGTTGATTGGATGTTAAACATAATAAATGAAATTGCCTTGTTCAGATTGGGTGTTAGCAAATTCCTCACATATGCAAAGTGGATGTTGGACCATGCTCTAATTTGAAGTTCATCTGTAATGGCTTCCTGACGATATCTTTCAAATGAATGATCAAATTTGGTTTAAACTTTATGAAGATGCATACCGGTAATACCCAAATACCTAGTTCTGTTCAATGATTGGCAAGACTGCATATTTAAAGAGTTTGCTACAATCTGATTACAGCCATTATCTTTCAAAAGAATTATCAAATTTTGATGATGAAAAAGGATGAGATTCATGTAAAATACTAGCTGCTTCCTACTGACTCTGCTAAGGAGAATTTCATTATAGCTCAATCGATAGAGTGTAAGACTAGTAAACCAGAGATCCTGGGATACGATTCCTTGTGGAGGCATTGGAAAATAACGACCTCTGTTACATTCCGATTACATATCATCCCTTTACCCAGCTCAGTGTTTGGCAAATTCCTGCGTAATGCATGGAGATGCTGGACCATGATGTGATCTAATTGGCAAATGTTTATTGATGATATCTTTCAAACTACATGTTACAAATAAATGTTGAGATTTTTATGAAACTTGGGGATTTTACACATTACCCCATTACCTTTTGATAAGTGCAAGAACCACATCCTGCCTTGTGAACGACTAGTACTAATATTGTAATACTGTAATAGAACGGATATTTACAGGCTATGCAATGTTTTACTATTACTGGAAAGGAGAAGCAGTATTAAAAATGTTTAGGACAATATTTCTTTATTTTTTAGTAGCTGGTCATAGATTCTTTGAAATGCTCACTAGGGCTCATATCAAAATCTTAATTGTACTTAAACTGTAATAATTTGAATTCAGTTTGTAATTTTGTGAAAATTCTTTTACATAGAAGTTGTGTCTAATGAAAAGCTATTTCACCTGAATCCTAATGATATGTTTCAAGGGAGACTTGTTCATTTGTATACCTCTAAATGAGAAATTGGAAATGTATTATTAAAACCTGTTTGTTAGTCAAAACCAATGTATGGTACGTATACATGTAGTTTACTGTTTTATAGAATGGATGACTGCTGGTGTAGATGTGCTTGTTCCAGTTAACCATTTGTATGCAAGTTCGGACAGTTATAAATTGCATAATATCGGTGTACATGTAGAAACAAAAATATTATCACTGTGTGTAGATATTATCATAACTGTTTGTGATTCACGATTGTGCCATTTACTTAAATTATCTTACCTGGCCCATAGTGCTGAGTGAGTGGATAGCGTGGCATGTTGTCTCCTGCAAAAGAGTACTAGTCGAGAATGCCATAGCAGATTTTTACTAAACTTGGTAGTAAGCATCACTTAGCCAAGGGAATTCATTGTGTTTTGTATAATAAATGATGGATGTGATCTTCCTAGAGGCAGAAGGGTAAAGGCCCAAAAGGGAACCTTATGACTGTTCATTAAAAAATAAAATCCTTAAGAATGTATGAGTGGATTTAGACCCTTGGTCAATCAATTTTCATGTTTTACACAGAGAATGAAAGTTGTTTACCTCTAGTAGTCACAATGATTAGGCTCAACAGCGGAAAATTTGGGGGGGCTTTTGATAAGGCCACTCATTAGGTTTGGTGGATGAATTTAAACCTCATTAGGATAGATATATTTCCTGGTTGAAGATATTCAATGTTGCATTAAAAAACAAGGGTGTGTGCAGACTTGCCATAATTGCTTCAATATCACTGTAATCAATACAGGGCCGCTGGACTTTTTGTTTATATGTGTTTTGTATATATATTAAAAACAGTGATACATATTTTTCCCTATTAAAACCTTGTCTTCTGTCTATGTCTTTACTCTATTGGTAGTACACATCTTTTGTATGACCAAGGATGAGCTCTTGCCAAATTACAGCAATATGTCTGACATCAGTTGAGGGTGACCATGGTTGTACAACGTCGTTGCCAGGTTACCGTTGTTGTCCTGTAGTTTCTATAATAAATTTGAAAATAACTTGCCTAAGTGTACTTACAGACTGACTGTCTGCTTCCACATTATTGTTTTGAATGATTAAATGACATTGCAATACCAACATGTGTTCCTTTTCTGCCACGTGACAAATTACTTGCTTGTGAAGAGTATGCCCTGCTTGTGTTTATGGTGCTACAGTATTGTGTCTCTCGCCACCTGTCACGAAAGTTGTTTGTGTCTCTCGTTACCTGTCACGAAAAGTGGTTTGTGTCTCTCATCCCCTGTCCCGAAAAGTTGTTTGTGTCTATCATCACCTGTCACGAAAGTTGTTTGTGTCTCTCGTTACCTGTGACAAAAGTTGTTTGTGTCTCTCATCCCCTGTCACAAAAGTTGTTTGTGTATCTCGTTACCTGTCACAAAAGTTGTTTGTGTCACTCGTTACCTGTCACGTAAGTTGTTTGTGTCTTTCCTTACCTGTCACGAAAAGTTGTTTGTGTCTCTCATCATCTGTCACAAAAGTTGTTTGTGTCTCTCATCATCTGTCATGAAAGTTGTTTGTGTCTCTCGTTACCTGTCACAAAAGTTGTTTGTGTCTCTCTTTACCTGTCACAAAAGTTGTTTGTGTCTCTCGTCACCTGTCATGAAAGTTGTTTGTGTCTCTCATCACCTGTCACAAAAGTTGTTTGTGTCTCTCGTTACCTGTCACGAAAGTTGTTTGTGTCTCTCGTTACCTGTCACGAAAAGTTGTTTGTGTCTCTCATCACCTGTCACGAAAAGTTGTTTGTGTCTATCATCACCTGTCACGAAAAGTTGCTTGTGTCTCTCGTTACCTGTCCCAAAAGTTGTTTGTGTCTCTCATTACCTGTCACGAAAAGTTGTTTGTGTCTCTCGTTACCTGTCACAAAAGTTGTTTGTGTCTCTCGTTACCTGTCACGAAAAGTTGTTTGTGTCTATCGTTACCTGTCACAAATGTTGTTTGTGTCTATCATCACCTGTCACAAAAGTTGTTTGTGTCTCTCGTTACCTGTCACAAAAGTTGTTTGTGTTTCATCATCTGTCACGAAAAGTTGTTTGTGTCTCTCGTTACCTGTCACAAATGTTGTTTGTGTCTATCATCACCTGTCACAAAAGTTGTTTGTGTCTCTCGTTACCTGTCACAAAAGTTGTTTGTCTTTCCAGTAGTATTTCAAACATTCAACTTAATATAAAAAGATTCCAAAGTTGTAATGTCTGTGTGACAAATAATTCTCTGTAATATAATTATGTTATGTTTTGTTATACACGATGTAATATCGTTCCTATACAAGTATGGACTTGGCTACTGAAAGGCTTTATAAAAGTTACCGGTATTTGCAACACAAATTATATATATGAATACATGTATTAAGTTTTCATGTTAAGTCTGTTTGTACATGGATTTTATTAAACTTGGTATGGCTACTGATGATGAAGCTGTACCAGTATTGTTACTTTTGCATCATTTCTAACTTGATTTTGTGAAAGATTTTTTATTGGATGGGACTGAATTGAACAGAATGTGAGTGAGAAAAAGGTATAAACGTTATTTGGAAGGTGTTAGGATAAATGAAGCTGTTATGTATTGAGAGTGAGCCTAGTGTTAATGCAGTAGTGGATTTTCAGTTTTGGTTCTGTGAAGCTTGAACAGCTTGTACTAGATATACATTCAGCAGGTAGCTGCAACTTGTTTATTAGTAACAGATATGAATTGTTGATATTAAAAAAGTGTTATGAATTTTAATCTGGTTTCTTTGTTTTGTTTTATCATCAGGATACCTGGGTAATTTTAAACATTAGAAAACGGAGAGAAATAGTACTACACAAGTAGCCCAAGGTGCGCTAACACTTATATGAGTTCAAATGGAAAAATGTCTCAACCAATCAGAGGCCACAACATTTTCAATATTCAAGTGTTCGCTTCGTATACACTCCACTTACCCTTGGCGGATATAGCCGTGTTTACAGAGCCTTCAAATTTTCCTGCGGTACCAATCGCTCGCATCCAATAAAATTGATCTTACATATAGCACTGTTGACGAAGGAAAACAGTAATGGCAACGCCCTGTACGGAAGCACGTAGAGTGTTTTGCCCCCAAAAATCAAACGCACAATCTTTGGAGAAACTTCTGGAGTCTTAAATCAGTTGGTCGAAATCCTCGACTACGTGCCACATGTAAATGATGACCTGGGACAATATGTGTGCTGCCTTTGGATTGTTTTCATATTGCTCTGTCATTTAAACTCGGCCTCGACATACACATGCTTCTGTCAACACTTCAATGGAGTGTATCTAACGGTCATTCTGATTGGTTAAAAGTTTTTTGGGAGAAGAGTGATAACTTATATCCGCAAGGTGGCAGTGGAGGGAATTATGAAAACACGGCTATATCCGCCAAGGGTAAGTGGAGTGTATACGAAACGAAAACTTGGCTAGCGAAGATGAGGCCACAATGGCCATCTCAGATTTTCAGATCAGCATGAGAAGTAACAAAACTCGTTGTGGACCTCTTAAAGAATATTTTCACAGAAATGTAGGAGTCGGTGCAGCCATTCTTTAAAAGAATTGGAAAATGTCCCTGTTAATCAGATGCTAGGGTGGAAGAAGTTTCGACCTATCGGATGCTAGGGTGGCCATCTTAGATTAGCGTGAAAAACAACACTTGTTGGGGACCTCATAAACATTTGTACCAAGTGTGAAGTCAAACACTTCTTGATGAAAAATCTCTCGGCCAATCAGAGACGATGGTTGCCATCTTGGATTTCGGATCAGGACAACATATAAGAAAACTTGGTTGAAACATCATGATAAACATTTGTATCAAGTTTGAAGTCAAACAGTTCAGTGGTTCTGAAGTTGATAACGAAAGACTAACTGAAGACAGATGGCTATAGCTCGCATGTGCAATCATGTGAGCTAACAATTGGGGCTGAGGGACAAGTGTCAAATTTGCTGACCTCAAATACTACTTGGCAGATGTAAACCAAATTGTAGTGATGTTCAATCTGGTAAAAATCATTTATTACATGGCTTCCAAAGGGGGTCAAAGTTGTACAAATAAAGGGGCTGAGGCACCAGGAAAAAGGTGTCATATTGCATGCTTTGAATGACCTCTTGAGCCAAATAAAAGAGCTTTATGGATTTGGACCAAATTTGGCATGGAGCATCCTTGGGCAAAGGGGACTAAATTTTATATAAATGGAGAATTTGACACCCATTTTTTTTAGCCCACCATCATCAGATGGTGGTCTATTCAAATCACCTTGCTTCTGTGATCTGTCCGTCGTTCTGTCTGTCCTTAAACCATTTTTGTTAGTGCTATTTATCGGAAAGTACTAGAGGGATCTTTCTCACATTTCACATGAAGGTTTCCCATGGTCCCTTGTTATGCATATCATTTTTTGGGACTGATCACAATACCGAGATGGCCAACAGAAAGCCATCTTGAATTTGAGAATGAAAGTTTGTTAGCGCTATTTATCAGAAAGTACTCGAGGGGTCTTTCTTTCACATGATGGTTCCCCATAATTCCTAGTTCTGCATTTCAAATCTTGGGGATGATTGGTTGTGCATGATAACTTTTCAGGTTGATCAAAAGACTGATTAAGATGGCGGACAGGCAAACTGATCAAACAGATAAGAGAAAAGAAGAGAAAATATCCAACTGTTATAAAACTAATGAAGATGGTACGATGGTGGGCGCCAAGTAAAAAATTTGGTTTAAATCCCACCAATGCTATGAACAAAATTTGGTGAAAATCTTTCCAATCAAAACTAAAAGAAGGATTTTGAGGAAGTACCTCAATTTTCCCTATTGGGCCTTGCTCCTCGGCCCCTACGGGGCCACGTCATCTGTTTCTAAACCAAAAGATTGGAAGGATTTTTACCAAATTTTGTTCATAGCATCCTTTGGCAAAGGGAACTTAGTTTTATATTAACATCGTATGCCCAAATAGAGGGAGGAGCATAGTAATAATTCTTTCCCCTTCAGTACGATTGGTGGGATTTTCACCATTTTTTCCTTGTCAAACCAATTTTGAATGAACATTTCACATATGTATTATTAATTAGTGTTGTGTCATATACCAAATCAGGTCCTGCTCTCAAAGTTATTCAATGGAGGTCCACAAATAAGAGTGTTTGTTGCATTTACTAAACTATGGTCAGTAATGTTTTGTAAATAACTTGTAAACCCCTGTAAAGCTGGTTACCATGACTGTCACTTTGGCTGATGAAGCGTGTAGCTACAGAGTAGTTACTACCTTGGTTCACTCTTTACATACGATTGAACAATAACATAATTTTAGCAAAGATTACATATACAAAATGTTTGTCTTCCTAATATAATACAAACATCTGTTGGAACATAAATACAACACACAATTTTTTTGATAAATGACATTTTTTATTTCAAAATTCATGACTCCATCATAAATTAACATCTAGTTTTACTACCTGCGTACAGGTATAATGACATGAAACAAGTGCCATAAATTTGATATGAGGAAATGATACTTAGGGAGAGATGAGGCTTTTTACATTATGGATAAATTCAAAGAAATCAACACACAAAACAGGGAAGTATAAATGAATATTAAACAACACAATTTTATAACAAAAGGTACAGAAATTTTCTAAATACTGGACACTCAGTAATTGTAGTTTTCAAAAACATTACCATATCAATATCAGGTGTCCATAAACCCAACACCTGTAGCTAGTAGGTAGTCTTAGTGTCAGGACTAGAGGTTCCAATATTTATTACAAAAATATTTCAATTTTCAAATTCATCCTTGACCTAATTTGATCCTGTACACTCCTGATTATATGGTCACTTCATAAAATCATACTCGTTTTCAATGTACAAATATAGGCCCCACATATATGATTTATTAACAGATGGATTTAACTATGAAGTGAAGCTAATTTAGAAAGGATCTAATTATCATAGTAAGTAGAGCAACATTGATGTCAACCATACAGTGACATAATGATATTGTATATACATGTGTTGACAAAATTTAATAAGAAGCACACAGGCATTTGTCAAAAAAAAAAAAACTTGAATTTTCAACACAAATGACCCTTGGAACCTTGAAAGTGGGTCAAGGTAATTCATATCAAGTCTCTTTAATGATTATTTGATGGAAAATATTCACATTTCATTTTTTGTTCTTGTTTTAGAGAATGAAACACGTTCTCTTTATTAAATTTTAAAAAAAATCTGTGTCTCAAACCTTAGATATCATTCAAAAGATTATCAATGATTCTGCTTCAGAAATAATATACAGTATACTGAGAAATTTTCGCCCTTCCCTGGTAAAATCCATATTCGCCCAGTTTTAATTTCATCCTTCACATTTAATTACTATATGGGAAGTGGGAGATTCAACGTCGATGCAAAGTTCTGTGTTACCCAGAAGACTAGTTCCACAAGGAATACACAAGTTTGGCTGTAGTGGTAGAGTAATCAATAGGTTAAGATGACCATGTTGTCATGACTTATGTTCGCTGTAATGATAAATTCGCTCTCATTACAGAGGGCGAAAAACGCGAAAAAATTAAATTGCAGCAAAAATTTCCTGGTATACAGTAGAACAATAATATACCTCATTTATATGGCACCTTATATAATCTAACAATATGCTCCAAGGCGTTTACTCAAAACCTTGTTAAACCTCATATCTGTTATATCCAAAACATATGTGCTTTCGTTTTTAGAGATAACCCCTGGCTCTTTCTTCCTAAAATGACATGAAAAGTTACCCACAATAAAGGTCAGCTTTTCCATCAATATTTATCTGTAAAGACCATTTTCAGACACTGAAATATCCATCATGTTACAGGACTTAGATCCTGACTCTAGGTCTCCTTGTTCAGGAGTTGTTGCTGCAATGTTGTTTTTTTCACATTCAACACCTCTGACCTTGAAATTGGGGAAAAGGTGTTTTTTTTCAGCAAAACTGATCACACAGCACGGTTCACTGTACAGGTCAAAATCATGACCAAGACTTCGGGTTATGAAGAAATTGTTTAAATGACAGTTGACAGGTGGGGGCCTAGAGATGGCAGAGGTACAAACGGTGTGTTGACAGGTGGGGGCCTAGAGATGGCAGAGGTACAAACGGTGTATTGACAGGTGGGGGCCTAGAGATGGCAGAGGTACAAACGGCGTGCAAGCATACACTTTGTGCCAGGTGACTTAGGGATATATGAAAACATTTGTAACATTTTCTGAAGAGATCATAATTAAAGAAAAGTAAAACTAAGGTTCTATCTACCAGGTTTCTACTTTCTATATCTGTTCCACTTTAGTCAATCTTTCATACTAATATCTTATTACATATAGTATTCCATTCTCTATTCTTCAATAGAAGGCCTATATATTTCTGCAAAAGCTAACAAATATACTTAACTGTAATAATAGCATCCCTTCCCTTCCTGTTGCACAAGTTAATCTTCAGTTTTTTAGACAGTACCCATAACTTAGAATTGTTTTATGTAAAATGGACCAATCAGATATAAATATAAAGCTATTTTTTGCAGTTTTTTTTACCAATTTCACAATTATCACTTTATCAGATTTTGACTTTCATTTTATGTAAGCAATTTTTGTACATACATGTACCGACATATGAACTATAAATGGTCGCATTAAGGTTCGAAAATAAGAAGAAAACTTAGGATTGTATTACTTTCTAATCCCTTTACAATAGCTAATGATCACAGGCCAAGACTATGTCCAAAACTGCTTTTTCATTTTTCTCAATCTGGCACTTATCATTAGAACTTCCTTAAGTTCATTTTGCTGGTGGTACATGTACTGAGTGAATTTCATGCTGATGAAAATAGCCAGAAAATCCTTTGTATCTAGATGAACACATACAATGGTCAGTTACCTCTACCTCACGGTGAACCTTGGTAAACAACATTATCTATATATATAGTCACATCATCTAGAAGGTCTATGTGATCTACATTATTCTGGTAACAATAATCCAGATCAAAAATCATGCGCTAAACTCTTTTAGTTTTGTATTGCTTATGAAATCTTGTAGTTCTTTGAGCAAATATTTTGAAGATTACATGTACTTCTTTCACATTTTTTACATGTATATATATTTGCATTAAATATGGTTTTCAGTAGTGTTATATTTTTAAAGTTGTTATATAACACTATTACAGTTCCAGTATGATGTTTACAGGTTGGACAATTTAAAGCAAATAGTCAAATAATAATATATTAATTTAGGTTTAATCAATAGAAAATTTGATTTCCAGTAAAACTTTCTGTATACATGTACCAGGTACGTCATTTACAGGTCCAGTTTTGCTTTGTTTGAAGTGATCAAGACTCAATTTGTTCTTCAAATCAATTTCTGTTATGAAATATTCAAATAAAGGTAATATTGCCTTGTAAAAATGGTTCAAACCTTTAATGATTATAACTCATCTTATAATTACAAAAAAACAAAAGAAAACGAAATTGATGGAAAAACCAATAAAGATAAAAAGTCCATATAGATTTTAATACAGAAATAAATAAAATTGATAACTATTTCTGTAATTCTTTCTATCAGATTTTCAGTCAAAACATATCTTTCATATTTTCACTTGAGAAAAAACACACACTATACATATCTGGATAGGTAGCTCATTTCTATACAACATCAATATTCACATTAAATTAATGCTGACATCAACAACTGAACAAAACAAGAAACAAATTGCACATAGAAATTATGATAAAATTCAAAGGTGATAAAATAACAAATGGTATACTGTAACTAGATGTGTATACCTCTGCACAGTATCGTAATATAAGTGATGAGATTGGTGCAAGCCAGCTTTGATAAAATATCTACTTGGTACTTTGTACAACTGTTTGTATGTACAGAATATATAAAATTTCATAAAAATCAGAATTTGTTTTAACAAAATATGTTGCTTCAAATTAAAATATTCTTCAGTTTTGTCATTTAGTCAACTAATACTTAATATACCAGTAAAACAACATAAAATTATAACAACTATATTTTAAACCAATTTCAATGGTTTCTTATACTAGTACACAAAAGGATAGAAGATGAAGTATGTGTATTGAAGAACCACAAGTTTCATTCTCCAGTAAAACTCCTTTCACAATAAGAAAGTCAGAATTAGGATGAACAATTAAACTATAACCTTAGATCAAACCTGACAGCAAGTCAACTTGTTACAGCAATCTTTTCCAGCTTGCAGAAAAAAATCACCTGTTACCAACTTACCATTATAATGTCCGATCATATGCCTTAACATACTGATATATACTAGAAAAGCAACAGGGTTTTTACTTTTTACTTTCAAAACATACTAGAGGAAGGTTCTGAGTGGAAGTCCAGATACAGTTGCTTCCATGTCCAGGAAATCACACTGGATCCTCTAGTGATTGTTATAGGAATACATACAAGATAAATGTTCGGCCTAGCCAATTATACCCAACGGGAAATGAATTGTAAAATAAATAGCATGCGTTCAGGGTAATATATATATTATAAAGCAACTAAATCAATTGGAAACATCAACATGTCAAAAGGAAACCTGTTAATTTTACACATGCAAGTTTCAAAGGAAAACTATTTAGTCCAATTGTCAAAAATAATACCGACTTTACATACTAAAAATCATTTGTTCTTGTATTGTCGAACTGACAATCATTAATATTAAATAATACTTGTACACCTAGTATAGTGTAGCCAGTAGAATATGTTGCTACAACATTGTACCCAATCCAAATAAAATGTAACTGTCAATGGATTCCTCATATATCTAAATATACTAGAATAAATTATTTTTGAGGTATGTAATGACTTTTGTCAAATCTAGTATAGGTCACATTGTTGAGGTTCATGTTAAACTCAATCGAACATCATTTCATACCTGTGTCAGCATGGGACAATGATTATGGTAGTACATGTAAGTGTAAAATATATGAATATCTCTGGTTCTCTACAATTTCCAAAAAGACATTTATTGAGAACTCATTCTATGACAAGGCTAGTGCTTACTCTATCCAGGAAGAAGTTTTGCAAATGAGTGGTAAATATTGGAGCAGGTAAAAATTTGCTGAATTATTCTGCCTTTGATTGAAGACAAATTTTGCCAACGGGTGGTAAAACTTGGGGCAGATATGTATAAATAAGTTAAATTACTCATTGCTATTATAACATTCATAGATTATAGTACTCTAGCTTGAACATATTCTCAGCCAACTCTACTAGTACTGTGTGGATTATTCTAGGGATAATCAGTATCAGAGATTTGACAGACTGTCGTCCTGAAACAGGAGTGTATTATAGAGTATGTTTAGAGTATACACACATATACAGCAGCACTCAGTTTCTCAGTCTATATTGGAACTGTACAGTACAGTAGATCATGTATGAAGGAATCAGCCATGATATAAACACTAGAACGCTAGATGTTGTTCGAAAAATGTTAATTGATCCCTAGTTAAAGTTTTCATCAACAGTCAATGTCAAGCTCAGCATGACTAGCTGCAGCACTTGATGACCTCTGTTCTCTTGTCCG
Source organism: Mizuhopecten yessoensis (assembly GCF_002113885.1). Classification (NCBI taxonomy): domain Eukaryota; kingdom Metazoa; phylum Mollusca; class Bivalvia; order Pectinida; family Pectinidae; genus Mizuhopecten; species Mizuhopecten yessoensis. The sequence continues at coordinate 614,578 of NW_018405055.1, forward strand.
AGAATGACTTTCTCTGCTTAATTCAGAGTTCTGTGAAGTACTGCTGATTTGACGTCGGATGCGACTGAGTTCTTCTGCTTTCGTGCTTGCATAGTGATGATACATCATTTTAACTCCTGTTACTACTGACAACCGCAGTCTTAAATTATATCGAAACGAATTCTTCTTGTGTTTCACAGCCCGTTTGTACCTCACTTCCAAGTCCCTTATTTTCTGGTCTAACAGGGCTATTTGTTGACATGCTCTGTCGAATTTCAGTCTAGCATCTCCTTCCTTCTCTAGAAGATGACCGTGATCCATCAGTCCCCTCTCGGCAGCTGATGTTGTTATTGTGGAACTCATTGTTGTCGAGTTACTTTTGTTTTTATCTCAATATTTCACCAATATTTCTATTATGTAGTTTGCTTCTTCCTCACCTTCACTGTATTTCTCAAAACTTGTAAGATTTCAGTTTAGTCCTTAGAAGCATGCTTTAATCTGAAAGCTTTTCTGAACCTCACAAGTAAATCAAGGACAGCTGACACTCTGGCTTCTGTAGTCTGGTATCTCGTGTCACATTTTCAGAGGATAACGTAGGCCAGTAAATCAGCGTTTTCGTCCGTTTCTCTCACTTTTCGCCGCCTTGTTGTGTTGTCGTAAGATACGTTATGTTCTAAACATTCACTATAAACGAATTCCAAGTCTCCAAATGTGTTTGTTTCAGTAAATACGACTGGAATTTTCAACCTCTGTTTTGTGCAGTCGTCGACTGGTTACTACCGGAAGTGTACGAATTCGTCTCGAAAGTGAGGCTCTGGCACGATGACCTAATTTTACACGGGTCAGGGGTCACAGTAGACGTAAGACTTACTGCATCTATTACCAAATTTCAAAGGTGCAACACGAGTCTTCTGAGCATAGATTTTCATGTTGATTTGCATCGTATTTCAAGAATAAATTTTGATAAAAAACTAGTAAAACCTTTGATGAAGACAATAGGGAGAATAAATATAATTAAGTCTATCCTAATTTCTCAATTTAATCACTTATTTATCGCTTTACCAAATCCTGATAATACATTTGTCAAAAAGATCATGCAGAAATATATAACTTCCTCTGGAATAGTAAGATTAATAAAATTAAAAGAGATGTAATTATTAAAAACTTTTCTGATGGTGGTCTCCGAATGATTCATATCAAATCATTTATAGACTCATTAAAACTAACTTGGATTAGTAGATTACTCTCAACAACAGCAACATGGCAAAATATTTTTAATTCAACTATTAATAAAAACCTTCTTGTAAATTGTGGATCAGACTATATTTCCTTTTGTCATAATAACTGTAAAAATCTTTCTGGCCTTAAACCAAAAAGATAATAATAATGTATTTTGTAAAGATTGGTATAGGATCGAATGGAGTTGTAGTTAATGACTTAAAAAAGGATAACAACAACTTCTTCAGGGTTTTTTTAATTAAGAGAAATATATGGTGTTAGAGCAAATTTCTTACAATATCATGGAATTGTTACAACTATAAGGGAGCTTTGCAGTCGGTGAAACTTGACCCATCCAAAAATAGACTATCCTTTTATTCTAAGAAAATTACAAATATTTGGTATAAAACAGAAAGGTACAGAAGGTTTGTATAATGTGCTTAGTCAAAATGATATAATTGCAAGTGGAATACAATAAAAAAAAATGGGATGAACAATTTTAATTTGATGAAGGTGATTGGAAAATGATTTTTAATCTCCAAAATGGTTCCAATTTAAGGTTAATCACCATATTCTAACAACAAATTCGTATTTATTTAAAGTTGGGTTAGTAGATAGTCCTTATTGTAACATTTGTAAAACAGAAATTGAAACGATAGAGCATACGCTATGGAACTGTGAAAAAGTTCAAATTTTACTTGTACACTTGGAAAATTTGTTGAATTCACTGTTCATTCCATTTGAATTTAATAAGAAATCTTTTCTTTTTGGTACATATCGTCAGAATGGAATGAACAGAAAAGTGGACAATATGATCATCTTTACAATAAAACAATATATCTACAGATCAAGGTGCCTCATGAATAAACTCTGCATTATTGCCCTGAAAAACACACTAAAAGATACATACACAACTCAAAAATACATTGCTAGAAGTAAGGGAGAAAGCTACTTAAACCAGTTTCAAAGAGAATGGGTCAAATGGAAAAACGTTTTTTGAAACACCCAAACTTGAAATTACGACTGATTTACCATGAGTATACATATAATTGTTAAATTGAGTTAATGTTAATATTGATTACGCTCACACTGACAGCTAGCTTACAGAGAAATTCAAAATATAATACAAATTTTCAACAATCCCTCCTTTCCTTTCTGATAATTGTATTGATATTTGTATGATAATGAATGAGTGTGTGTGTCTTTATATACAAAAATTTGAATAATAATAAAAAAAAAAAAAAAAAAATCAAAGGTGCAACGTTCATATTTTCGATACGTTTCGGAAAAATTCAATAATTCGAACCGGTAACGATTGGTACAATTTTGACTGTTTTCAGTGATATTTAAAACTTCAGATCTTGTATCTGGAATGTTTCTTGATTCTTTACAAAGACTACCCATGGTGGTTCATTTTCAAATAAAGTTTTGATTCTAAGTGATTTGTTTCTGAAAATAGAACGCTATAAACTCGCAGTGAGATTTCGTCCGTTTTTCGGCCAAGATTAGTACCCAAATTGACACAACATATCACAGACTATGAAACTTGTTTTTATTTCTACTAGTTGATGTACCGATTGCAACAAAATATATTGCTTTTACAAATACCCTACTGACCTTCAATTGCACATATCCACTTCCATATTATCCGGTTATAAAAAACAGTAATCAACATTGAAACATGCTTAATTATAATCAACCCCTTCAAAATCCTCAAAAACAAATCGTACATCGTTTTTACTATGTTTTCTGATCTATTTACTTTGAAGTCATCGTGTACTCTTAAAATGTTCCTGAAAACAAAACTATCCGGCGGAAATGCTGATATTTTTTTTATACTGTTAGAGGAAAATGCTCAAAATTGATTTTAAAGTACTATTCGAATCATTTTCTGACCGTGTACCAATTTGGGTAGTGTACCGATTGTGGTAGCGTGACGTTAGGCTCCATATGATTTACCAGACATACCAATATATATGTAGTAATTACAGCACAGACAAAAAATATTTGTGGTGTGGTTTACAATATTAGACCGTTTATCCAAAGGTAGTTTATTACCATATAAAAATAGATTATAGGATATTATTGGCTGCCTGGTGCAAGTTTAATTGGAAAGTTAAATTTCATAATTAAAGCAACAGTGTATGAGTATATGAAATAAGTGTGTGGAATATGTATCAGTTTGAAGAGTGTCACTGTGGTGTTCCGGTTCTATTCAAACTACTGTTAGTCGAGAATTGGAACTGGATAATTTACTTGTCACGACGAATAACAGCTAGTTTGCAGAAACTTATAAGACAGCACGAACATTTACAATATCACATTTTTTTAAGCATTTGAAAAAAAAAAAAAAAAGAGAAAAACTTCGGTTACTTTGGATATCTGCATGAAGTTATGAACCGACCTTCTGATGTAAGCGACTTTCACAAAGACAGAAGTGAATAAATAATATAGCACACATGGACGGGACTTGATTGATACATTATCAAGGGAGACAGCAGGTATTATAATACATATATCGTTGAGACAAAATATAATATTATTTTTTCATAATATTCCCAAAAAGTAATCGATTGGCAAGGAGTGCATCACCGATAAAAACCGATATTGACTTTGAGCGCGTGATTTTTGTTGAAGGACTGGGTGTTTCTGAAAACAGAATTATGACGTGTCTCCAAACAACGCACCGTCCCGCTTTCGAAGCGACACACCATACAAGAAAACACGACTTGCACACAACCCTCAAAACTCGCACATAGATATTATAAAGGCTTTTTGTTTACCCTCATCGATTCGCCTTTGGAACAAGGTACCCTAAAATATAAAAGAAATTTCATCAGTACATACACTCAAAACTTATCTTAGCAATGGCAATATTATAAAACGAACGCTCACAACTACTTCAACGCAGGTATTCGCAAAGGTCAAATGCTCGACTTTAGGCTCAGACTCAAATGTAGCTCACTCAACGAACAAGCCTTATCGACTCATCGTGTTGTTCGTGTGGGGATACCATTGAAGATAATTATCATTTTTTATTCACATGTAACAAATACACTCAAAGTAGACAGCAGTTTTTATCAAATACCATTTTCAAGTATCACATGCAAAATAGTGTACATGTTCATTCTGACTTTTTTCTTGTCGTACATGCTTTTATCTTCAATAGTTAACTATGTGAACAGGTATTGCTTGCATAATAATTAACATTTGTTTTTACACCACTGAGGTTTCACCAAGTTTTTAAGTTTTGTTTTTATTATTTTTCTTCTCTTCTATTTCAATGTACCAGTTATACATTATTTAAAATCATTATATCACCATATCTTTCTACTGTTTCTGCTGTCCAATAGAGGAGAGGAATACGTATAAGCTCTTAGCTTGTTTTCTAAATTATAATCCACAGTCCGTCGTTAAAGGGACAGTTCGCACAACTTTTAAGAAGGACTAAGAGTTTGGCTTATTTGTATTCATAGCTAGGAATTTTGATGAGCCTTCTTCCTACAGCAAGTAATCCTATTTAGACAAACAGCCTCGTAACGTCAATGGTTCGAATTTACATGGAAATTTCCATATCACATATCTGTGTTGTCGCACAGGCCCAGACGTCAATATCGGACCCGACAACCCTCACACAACTCCAGATTATGCATCGAATTTCTTTGTACGGTAAATGTCTTTACAATGTTGTAGTTTAATTTGTCCCATCAGAGCATTTAAAAGATAATTCGAATAACGAAGAAGTCTCTGACAATACAATACTAATATATTTATTTCATTGTCTGGTCAGATTTTAGTTTTTAATCACGTCTCGGAAGAATATGTTTATGTAGAGCAGATCTTAAGGACATTTACGATATTTATTCTATTCCGGAATAAAACCCTACAGAATTCTATGAATGTTAGATGTTCTGTTCGCCTACGAGTCATCGTATTGGCAAAAGGAATTGATGCTGCGAGCACAGGTCTGTGTAGTAGGAGTATCAGCATTGCCTCGTTGGAGACCGACAATTTGGATTTTTGAAATTGCAAAGAATTTTGTTGGGAGTTTCAGTAAGGCAGGTGAGTTAAACTTCTTATCTCCAGTAACACAACAACAAGAAATTGCTGTGACCACGAGCTGAATCCTTGCCCTGTTATCATGGCAGAACTCATATCCTTAATCCGAATTTCAATTATCGATGACAAAAAAAACGTCCTTGTAATCTGTCAAAAATAAATCATGCACATTCAAAATATATCTTAAATCTACAACATTGCACTGTCATGGAAGTTTTCATCGGGGTATAAGACTTGAAGCCGACATGTACTATGTTAGAAAACGCGTGCAAGATACTTTACACGTGATATGTTCTACTTGTTAGAAACCAGATAAAAGATAGAATAAAACAATAAATATGCTTTTAATGAATTGACGAATGAATAAATATGCTTTTAATGAATTGACGAATGTTAATTGGTTTCACTAAATATACTCGTTTTTCTACCATAGTCAGGGGTTAGGGCTGAGCGTTTTACTCAGTAATGGAGTTTTCATACTAAGTCAGATGTCAAATAAAGGCTGCAGTGAGCGGCCCATAACCGCTGTGATTAAGCTCACATAGGGTAACAAGGTTTTAGTACCATTTTTAAATAATTCGCGTGTTCTCGCAACAGCAGCTAAAGTCACATAAAGACGGTGACACAGATGACGGTGCTATTCTCGGACCAGAAGTTTGACGTGTAATCTCAATACACCATTGAAAAAAAAATGTTTCTATTTAATAAAAGAAAAGATAATTGTGAAAATAGGAGCGGAAGATGTTCCGTTTCTTCGATGCCCGATAAGTAGGCGACGAAAGAAAAATGGGACTTGATTAGCCCTTAAGAACTACCACTACCAAAAACGTAATTGTAAACTGTTTCACTGATAAATCATTTATATAAAAAAAAATCTTGCGTTAATAAACAAAATATAAAAACAAGAGTGTTCTGAATAGACTACATGTTGTTATACTATTGTTGTAACATAGGAAAGACGACAGAGCAGTGGGGCAGGGACCCTTAACATATTACTGCTGGGTTGTTTTGGTAACCCGATGACAAGTTCTAACATTGTCCGGACATTTATCCTATATTCCATGTTCACTGCTAGCATCCTCTTCTTCCACCTTTCTTAACTTACAATTACAGAACTGTGACATTATCAGCAGTGGACTTGCAAAAATTATTATAAATCACATGTTATGATCAATGATATCAACCAACTTTATTTATGTAATAGAGCTGACAGCAGCGGGAATGTAAACATTCCATTATTTCCGGCAAACTCAACTATTCTTGCTATTTGGAACTCGAAAACA